>NC_135656.1:45344978-45530470 GCF_964188315.1 Podarcis muralis | reverse complement strand
AGGTATGCTAGATTGCCTTAGAGGAATTGCTTTAGAGGAAATGCCTCAAAAGCAATCATCCAATTGAGTTAAAAAACCCAAAACTTCAACTCACAATGTCCCATGCATGCCCTATCACTTTACAGTGGACCCTCTAGTTATGGACTGCACTGGATACTTAACTTTCAGGTTACGAATGCAGCAAACCCAGAAATATATACTTCCGGGTTTCGCCCCGCGTGCATGTGCAGAAGCACTATGCGTGCTTTGCGCATGCGCAGAGGTGCTCAATCACACCGTGTGCGTGTGCAGAAGCAGTGCCTCTGCCTACGGACTTTTCAGGTTGTGGACGGACCCCCAGAATGAATTTAATTTGTATCCGGAGGGTCCACTGTACTAGTGTTGCTACAATAATATGTTAAGGGAGTTTTATCCAATACTATGTGAGCACATTCTATTTGTGCAATGGGACTTCTGCTTCCTCTCTTCTCCCTGCATGCCCCCCACCCAAATTTTGAGGATACATGATGTGGGAGGAGAAAGTTCCATTGCACAAGCAGAAGTATGTTGTGCAGCTGGAAAAGCATTATTGGATACAACATGGTGATACAATTCTGATAAAAGGAAGTGGTCTAAAGGCTTTGTGCTCAATATTCCCCAGTTTGGGAATAGGGCCTTCTCTGTGGTTGTGCAAAATATCTTCCCCAAACACATTTGCAATCTTTTAGGTATTAGGTTAACGATTAGAGGTCATATTAACTTATATTGTTTTAATATCTTTATTGGAACACTGTGTGTCCTTTTTGTAGTTCATGTACCCTTTCCTGGGATCACTTATTTGATGAAGGGTGGGTTACAAATGAAATAAATCTCTCCTGTTTTCTCATTCTTTTGAAGGGATTTAACATGGACCTGTTTTAAATCTTAAGCAGATGCCTATGTTGCTGTTGTGTTTTGTTGTTTTCCTATTGCAATTCCATTTTAATGATTCATTCTTGCCTTTTTAACATTTGAATCAACTAGGGATAAACTAGTGGAAATCCAGATTAGAAACCTCTTAAATAAATGTAAATTTATTTCCATACAGAACTTTTTACAAGCAGCATATTATTACCCAAATATCAGTTTTCCTCCCCTTCCTGTTCCATTACATTTAGCAAGGGTCATACTATGCCCTGAGTTAATTGTGTGAACTTTGCAACTTACGTGCATATAAAAATGTCACCAGTAGGGAAAGAGCAAGTGGATCTGGCTCATGGGAGGGTGGAACAGGAGTTTAACCTTTTCCCCCACAACACTCCTCCTGAAAATTGACCATATTTGCTATTTGCTCATCAGCACCAAACCAAGTCTTTCCTCTTGAGGCACACAACAGGGTGACTGCGTGTTGTGGGTGTTTTGAGAGGGAGAGAGTGACTTTTGTCAGATCCCAGGATGGAGTAAACCAGTTAAACATAGCTTTCCTGTGCCTGTGGTCTCAAACCTGTTTGCGTCCATGGCTTACCCCATGGCTGGTATTTATATTTTTAAAAGTATGAATGTTAACTACAGCCACATAATTAACATCATTTAGTTTGGCCCTATATGCTTCTTACTTTTCAACTCATTGGTGTCTTTTTTCAAGATTGCTATTTAGACCAAAACTGGGGTGGAACTGGGTTTTTGATAGAAGCAATATACCAAGAGATGATACTGAAGTAGCACGTGGATCGCATTTCCAAATTTCATGGGTACACTCAAAATATTGTGAAGTTCATTTTTGCCAGAGGTAGATGGATGAGCTAGAGGAACATCTGGAATCATGAAGAAGCATGGCTTGATGCTACTAATCTGATGGTATCATACCCGATACAGCAGAGGTGTGCAGTGCAGTGTACAAACTACAGTGTCACAGTATACAAATATACTAGTCCTTGCAATTCTGACAGCAAAAGAAGTGAAAGGAGAATAAGGTATCTTTTGGCTGTATCTTTCAGCTTGATCCACCATGACCCTCTGAGCTGAAGCATGTTGACTGAAGCCAGATCAGATCTAATCCTTTACACGGTAATAATGCTTAATAAAGAGAGATTTGGACTGGAACACCCATGTGCACGAAAAGCCCATCTAAAATAAAAAGCTTACTATACTTGAGGCAGTTCAGATCTTTCTATACTTTCAAAGGACAGTTCAGAAACAAAACTTTATAATTATTGAGAAACTGAAATTTAAGGTGAGAGATTGGTTACATTATCGACAGATAAATGAAGTATTTAAACAGGACAGAAAGAAAGGCTTCCAGGTGGAGAAGTCAAAACTAGAAACAGAACTGTTAGAACCCAATACTAAAAATTTGTCAAGAATGTACAACTTGCTGTTGAAATGGAATACTCAAGATGAAATGGTGAAATCTAATATGATTAAATGGGCACAGGACATTGGGCATGACATTGAATTTGCAGACTGGGAGCAGTTATGGACCACTGGTGTTAAATTTACGGCATGCAATGCCTTAAAAGAAAACATTATGAAAATGATCTACAGGTGGTACATGACTCCTGCTAAGTTAGCAAAGATCTATCATTTGCCCAATAACAAGTGTTGGAAGTGCAATGAAACGG
This sequence comes from Podarcis muralis, assembly GCF_964188315.1. Taxonomy (NCBI): domain Eukaryota; kingdom Metazoa; phylum Chordata; class Lepidosauria; order Squamata; family Lacertidae; genus Podarcis; species Podarcis muralis. Next base: position 45,527,891 of record NC_135656.1, on the reverse strand, counting down.
AGGGAACCTTCTATCACCTTTGGTGGACCTGCCCGAAGATTAAGGCTTTCTGGGAAATGATCTATAATGAAATAAAAAAAGTTCTGAAGAGAACGTTTGTTAAAAAACCAGAGGCCTTTCTCTTGGGTATGGTGGGCCAAATGGTGCCAAAGAAGGATAGGACATTTTTTATGTACGCCACTACAGCAGCAAGAATTCTTTTAGCAAAGTATTGGAAGACGCAAGATTTACCCACGTTGGAAGAATGGCAGACGAAGGTGATCGACTATATGGGACTGGCGGAGATGACTGGCAGAATTCGAGACCGGGGGAAAGAAGCGGTGGATGAAGATTGGAACAAATTTAAAGTTTATCTTAAAAACTGTTGTAATTTGGAAAATTAGGGGCTCAGAGTTATAAGAGATAAAGAACTACAGTTGTATTAATAACTAACTGAAGTTAAATACATGAAATATATTTAAGTTATGATCAGAGGGTTGCTGAAAAATCTTGAAACAAGAATGCAGAAAAGGGGTGGTATGGGGAAGTCATGTTTTTGTTTGTTTATGTTTATGTTTTTGTTTTGTTTATTCTTTATTTATGGAAAACTAATAAAAATTTATTATAAAAAAAAAAAAAAAAACTTTATAATTATACCTGGTACATAAGCATTGTTTTTGCACTCAGACAGGCAGGAAATGCATTTCTACAGCACATCCTTCCTTTGTGGACATCAATTTTGCTTAGCTGAGAAATGATCTTATCACCTAGAGTGCTTTTTAGCATAGCTATGCCTGTTCGATAATTGGCATGCTGTTAAAAAAAATGAGCTCTTCTGTTAAAATTTCCCTTACTGACACCATCTCTCCCCGTATACTTTAATTAAGCCAGAGAGAGAACTTGTCATTCCAGACACATCCAAGCCAGGATTGTTTATAACCTTAGTGTCATGCTTCAATATTTCAGCAATAACAAAGGAAGCCACTGCTAATCATTTGAAGGTTATGGGAAGAGCTCACCTAGAGAGTGCTTTCCTGAAAAATAGGAATGAAATGGAATACATGTTGTCCTCTTTGAGGTTGATGTTTAGCCAGTCCACCCATTTGTAAAAGATGGATTGTGGAGCTGCTGCTTAATTGACATTGAAGAACAACCTTAAGGTAGCCGTTGACATTTTCCACTTATCTCTTTCTAGAATTTAATTTTTTTAAATAAAAAATGGCCTACCAGCTTGATAATAGTTACATTAATCTGATCTGGAATCTGATTCAAGGGAAAGAAATAGAAATTAAAGGCGGTGTTTGCTGAAAAGCCACGCTCACAAAAACCACCTGCATCAGAATCACACAAATGGTGATAAGGAGAACCCAGGTCTCTTGCCCCCACCAGAAGCTGGCTAGACCGACAGCTGAACCTTATTTCAACACTGGTAATGTGTAAGCATCCTCCACTGCGGCTGAGAGAGCAGGTTAGCCTAGGGGGGCTAGGGCAGGCCATGTGCAAGTTTGTTCTCCCACAGAAGGGAATGGCTGCCTCTGACCCCAGCCACCACGCCCTGCCACTTGAGGCAGTCACCTCATGTTGCTTAATAGCGGGGCTACCTAATTTGAACTCTTGTTTATAAACAAAATGATTATGAAAAATTATTTATATATTGATTGCATTTCTATTCCATTCATCCTCCCTGCCCCTTATTTTATCCTCACAATAACCCTCTGAGATAGTTTAAACTGAGAGAGAGATTGAAAGAGAGAGAGAGAGAGAGAGAGAGAGAGAGAGAGAGAGAGAGAGAGAGAGCCTTCATGTATGAGTGGAAATTTGGACCTCAGGATGGGAAACTTGCATACTGTTAAAATCAGTAACTTCACAGAATTTTCTCTCGTCTTGAAAGCAAATTATTCTAGAAGAGTGCAGCCATTTGTTCCGTGTGGAATCTGTGGCTTTCCAGATGTTGTTGGAATCAAACTTCCATCAGACTTAGGAACAGAGGAAGCAGCCTTACAGTCAGAACTACTGGTCCATCTAGTTCACTATTGTGAACCCTGGTTGGCAACAGCTGTCTAGGGTTCCTGATGGAACAATGCCAACCATATCAGGAGATGCTGCTGATTGAACTGGAGGCCTTCAAAGATGCAAAGCAGATGATCTACCACTGACCGATGGGAGATAAAGGGGAGCTGTTAGGTACTCAAAGGACTCAGAAACAAAAATCTGCATAAATTTCACACCTGCAATTTTATATGTATAAACTTTATGTTGAAATTTAAGTTGTTGGGTGGCTGGGATCTCAGTTGGTTTGCCCTATGAGCAAAGTTTTAAAAAGAGTTATGGAGTCTAATGCAAAATACCCAGGACTTGGACCACCCCTTACCAATGTCCCTGATGTAGTCTAACAACATCTGGAGAACCACGGGTCTATGGTGACAATGACAAAAGCCAAAAATTGTGTCACCTTAAATATTAATTTATTGTAGCAGATGTTTTCACTGCCATGACTCCTATGAGAGAGCAAGAGTGATAATATGGCTAAAATATAATGCAGGATCTAGGCATGCCCCTCCGAGCCTTTCTCGAACAGTGCTCAGCCTATGTATAAGCTATCCATACTGAATAAATCTGTATCTCCACACAGGAGGGAATTACATTTTGCAGTGAGGAAAAGATGGCTCCTTTTTAATAAAAGGAGAAAGGCATGTATACTTATCTTAGACTGAGTAACCTTGCACTAGAATATCAATGACAAAAGCAACCCATTGATCATTAAGGGCTCAGTCTTGCAGAATGCTGATTTCTCTCCAGCCCGTCCTACTTTAATTATAGTATGTGATTAGCTCCATTGATCTTAACTGGATTTCTCACATTTTTAAAGTTAGGGATGAATATGAGAGCTAGTTTGTGTATTCAAAGGAACTGAGGATTTTGGAAACATCAGTCGCTTGTCATTCTGAATCCCTGCTTCCAATGCAATGCCTTAATCAGGGTCTCTGATATCACCTGTTATGAGATTCAGAAGTTGACCTACAGAGCATATGGATTCCACTCTGGCTATGTACACATAAGCAACTTAAAATGCAGCAAGGTCATTTCCATTTCCAGAGGGGACAAGGATGTTTTCACCCAACACACATTATCCATTTGGTTTCCCCAAACCTGCAACCCCCCGAACTCCTATTCTTGAACCTGTTATCTGTGCGTGCATGACAAATGTCTCAAATGTACACATCTCAGCTTAATTGTGAAATAAATGCAGCTTCTGTTTTCAGCTTGAATGGAAACTGATTTGAAACACATCAAACAGCAGAATTTCTGAAGAGACTACCTGCTAGATATGAATTGTAACTAACATGATCTGTACACAACTAACAACAGCAGTGGGAGCACACTGTAGTGGTTAAAATGTTGGGCTAGGACCTGGGAGACCAGGGTTCAAGACCCCACTCAGCAGTGAAGCTCACTGGGTGACCTTTGGCAGTCACTGCCTGTCTGCCAAGCCTATATCACAGGGCTGTTGTGGCATTAAATAAGGAGAGATACAGCACACAGCTCCTTAGACAATGTAAATGCAAATAACAATAATCATAAACAAACAAATATCCCTATTGCTTGAATGGAATAGTAGGTGTTCCTGTGTGACATGCTGTAACTAATCTCTTTTATTTCCTCTCTCTGACTAATGAGGAACCTGTGTGTTCTGCTTAAGGGTGAAACAGATCTTGGTAACAGCCAGGCATTAAGTTTTCAAAAGTGGATTTTAACCATTGCTCCTTTATCCAACAATCCTTGATGTAATCTGATACCTTGATGTAATCTGATACTGATGGCTAACGGAACAACCAATCCCACCAATCCATTGTGACGTGTGGGGTTTGGATGCAGCAGAAGTGCTCTGCCATGGTGGTGGCTCCACCAGTCTCCTCATCCCCTCTGTTCTTCTTTACTTCAGTAATTCAACCTGCAGTCTCCATCTTAAAACTGAGTCTAAAGATCCATCTTAATTTCTGTCGACTTTTCTTTTTCCTCGTCCTCCAACCTCTTGCTTTGTGTAACATCCACGCTGATGAAGAGATACTGAAAGCTTGTTCACAATTTGGTGACACTTTGGCTGGTCTTAGTAAAGGTATTTCCAACTCTGGATTTTGATGAATTTGATCCCCTTATAGACCAGCCTTTATTATATGTGGTATGGCTAAATCTTGCTGTACTTCACACATGGGTGGTTTTGCTATTAAGTATCTTGATGGATATTGCATAGGACAGTAGAGGAAGGAAAAGTATTTTGACCTCTAGAAAAATACATAATGTTTATTGTCACTCATTTGCCAATTTCCTTTGTTTGCTTCAGTCTTATCTCACTGGAACTTGCCGATGTGCCCAGGCACATGAGATGGAAAGGGATCAGTGAGCAAGTAGGAACGCTCCAAGTGCAGTTAGAGGAACAAATGATAGGAGTTGTCAAGCAGAGAAGATTTTCCCAAACTAACAGAATACCCCTTCGGTAACATTGGCTACTGCATAGATAACAATGACATTATGACTGCCTTGCATGACACTTACCTTTTAATTCGTTAAAGAATGTTCTGAGCCCTGACAGGTAGACAGAAAAGGCTGAAAAAGCGGAGTCTTCTGAGGAGAAAATGTGAAATGGCTTTTCTCAAAGGTCATAATCTGGAGAGCTTTAGACACATTATTTAGCCTTAATTTGTTTTCTGTCTGAGCTTGGGAACAAAAATTGGAATTTGCAGAATATTTGCTGAAAGAGGAAAACATGCTGCAGATGTGCGTAGTTCTTAGTCCAGTTCTGTCTACATTTGCCTAGAAGTAAACCCTGAGTGGGTATTCATCCCATAGCGGTGTCACAGTTCTTTCCTACCTTCAAAGTTTGCTCTCTGGGTGCTAATTCAATCAGAGTAGTGGGTCTAAACTGCTGTTGCACCATGATTGCACTCCTAACTGCAACAAGTAAGCATGGGAAGAGGGACCCATGAGAGAGTGATGCCTCAAAGCAGGACTTCTCGAAATCCCAACCCTCCACATGCCCTCTCCAACACACACTCTCTTACACACACACACACACAGAGAGAGAGAGAGAGAGAGAGAGAGAGAGAGAGAGAGACTGCTAAACAATCTTACCTCATCCATTAGTGCTAGCAGTATCCTCCTCCCCACAAGACATGGGGTAAATATCCACTCTGCAAAAAGAGCCCCCCGGTTTGGCCCTGAGATAAGCGGGCAGTGACATTTGAGAGATTTTGTGCTTGCCTAGAAGAAACTAGTTTTTTAAAAAACAAAAAAACCCATTGTAGATTCCCAGATGATACCTATAGAATCTTTTTGAGCAAGCTCACTGATGCAAGAAGCTGAAAAGTGTCAAAAGGAAAGAACTCCTTTTCAAAAAACAGAGTACTTAATTCCTGACAGGCTAGGAAGAAAGAAAAAGGTATTGTCAAAGCAAGAACGATATAGATCTGAAAGCCGAGAACATACTTATATACATAAAAGAACTGTGCAGACACATTATCGTACAAAAGACAATGCTCAGATTGGGTTAGGAGATAAGTCACATTTTTTCAACACACTGAAGACAAGACTTTAAATACTTTGTATTTCAATGAGGTTTCCCCACCTCTCTTTTTCTAGCTTTCATTTTTTTAATTTAAAAATCCACATAGAATTCATGTGGAAAAGTTGCTGCTATATGTGTCAGGCTCCTTGGTATTTTAATCATTATTATCTTCAAATCAGAAGAAAGGGAACATGCAAAGTGAGAGAAAGAAGAAGTGGATTGGAGCCTGGAGGGAGAAGCTGGACAGTCCAACATCCATGGCGGGGTTCTGTTTGGTCATGTGGCTTCTTCCTGATGATCTTGACTGGACTTGCCTTCACTTCCCAAACAGTGAAGGGCTGTTCACTCTGAAATGGCAAAGGACATCAATGGCTGCTGAACTGCATCAAAATACCACCAGAGCAGCTCTACATTCAATGACCAGATGCAGCTCAATAATACATGCAGAATTTTAAGGAGTCTGGAGGAAGGGCACTCTAATCCTAGGATCCTGCTAGGCTGGCAACTGTTTCTAGTCACGATACTGAGCACACCCTTCAGAAAATGAAAGAAGCAAGTGGCAAGATGCCTCTTCATATAACTTAAGCGCACAGAGGGAACATGCATAGGCAGGGAGCAGGAGAGGGGTGGCAGTTTTTACCCTTGGCGTAAACAGTCTGTGTATACAGGCCATACACATATACCTGTTGCACTGGTGGTTTTCTGCTAAGGATGAAGGAATCTGCCAGTTTCTCCCAGTTCCTTATTTTTCCAATCTTAAATTCATTTCGCCCGTTTTCTGCACTAGTTTGCCAATCTTTAAATTTCCCACAGGCATCTGGTTGGACATTGTGATAACAGGATGCTGGCATAGAAGAGCCATTGGCCTGATCCAGGGGGCTTGACTTATGTCCTTCCATAAGCACTTTGCCCACCTATATTTGCAAGCAATACTCCATAATGTAGTGCATGTATGTTGTTTTCCCTAACAGGCACATTTTTGCAACCAGGCAGAGGGCTTTCTCTGTAGTAGTGCCCGCCCTGTGGAATGCCCTCCCATCAGATGTCAAGGAAATAAACAACTATCTGACCTCTGAAAGCAGCTCTGTTTAGGGAGATTTTTAATGTCTGATGTTTTATTTGTATTTTTAATATTTTGTTGGAAGCTGCCCATCTGGCTGGTATAAATAATAAATACCACCTGGCTGGTAATAATAATAATAATAATAATAATAATAATAATAATAATAATAATAATTTGGGTTGCAGTACTGCATGACAAAATTCAGGGGAGATTGAATTTCAAAGTATTGCTGTGTTTTGGTTTACCGTTGGTATGGGAAGGGTCGCATTAAAACACGAAAGTGAATGAATTTCTTCCCCACTCCTTTTTGCAAGTCTGCAATGGTGTAAGGTTGTTGCTACCCAGGACTAGTGAATATATCTCGCCCTATGTTTGGGCTCTGGCAGGGCACAGCACTTTGGAGCAATCCTATCCCCACCCAGTGGGCATGAACTGCACTGTTAGAACATTTCAGTGTAAGTGGGGAAGCTCATTAAGTCTGCTCCATCACCCAGAGTTAGAGGCTTCTTTAGCTGCAGAGGCAACAGCGTCAGTCAGAGCTATTGTGGCGAAAGCAGGATCAATCTGATAGTCTGCTCATCTTTTCTTCTCTGTTAAATGTTTTGTAAGCAATGCAATAAGAGAGTGCACTGTTATCGTTTGGCAATGTAATTGGATTCTGCAGCAAACTTTTAAAAACTTCCAGCTTACGTAAAAGGTACATATTACCATGACACTTTGTGAGAAAAATATATTCATGGGGTGGGGATATATTTGAATTTTTAGAATAGCTAAACACGATCGCTATAATGGTAGAGGTCTGAGCAACTTCTGTCAACAGATTAGCATCTAGAAGTACAGTAGATGGAATTACTTAGCCTGAAACCTCATCAGCATTTACATGACATCAGCATTTTGCAACTATAACACACTAATATTCATAGCAATTCAGCTGCTATGAATAGCTAAATTATTTAAATCAATTCCGCAAGTCAGGTTTCAAGGTCACACCAAAGTGGTAATTAATTGTGCTTTCCCCTCTACTATAGAAAATCATAGGTATCCATCTCAATGCCTAATATGCAATCTGGCCAGTTTGGGGACATCTTTTCTAGGGTAGCCATGTGTCCTATTTTACAGAGGATGGTCCTTTATTGGAAGACATTTATGAAGAGGTGTCTGGTCTGCATCCATGTCTGGTTTAAAGATAAAGAATCCTAAAAAGAATAGGCCGTGGAATTTTTTTTAATCAACAGCGGGAACCTGAATAGCAGTTTTGAGCAGGCACACATATCACCTGTCTTCCCCACTGTAGTGAGGTATACTTTTTGCTATTTAAATTATAGCAGCTATTTGGAAATATGCATCTATTCATCTAAATGTTCTTATGCTTTTATGACTGAGAGGCATCTTGAACCAGGAAGATGGCATGTAAATAAATAAAAGGGGGAAGTCTATTTTATCTCTCAGACAAATGTATAGAATTTCTGGGGGGAAGTATTCTGGAAGTGAAGCTGTATGAAGTCACATTAGACTCCTGTTTTGTTCTATGCCTTGGCATGTATCACACAGTCTTACTCAAGGTCTGCTAGAGGATGCTTATGTGGTCACAAGGTCAGGCTTTAGTGAGCCGCAGGAGAACAGGAGAACTTTTGAACTTAGGCAGAAGGAGAGAAACTGATGAAGGGAGGAGAGAATTGAAAAAGCTCTTCCAGTCATTAAGGGAAACGGCTTTTGAAATAACCTTTCTGTCAGAAAAAGAAGACAGTAGGAAAGCAGAGACTAACAAATGCTCCACAGTAGAAGCCCAGCCTTACTCATGATTAAGATTCATGTGGAGTAGAAGAACAAGGTTGTGATCGCTGGCCACTCCATGCAGTTCTTAATCATGTAAAGGAGAACACGCAATACTAAGCCCATGGAGAACATTCCACACTGCACAATATAAATTTCATGGAGGAGAAAAAAGAGAGATTGTTTTAAAAGCAAGGGGATAGAAACTAGGGCTACCTTACTTAGTACTTTAGACATGCCACAGACAAAGGCAGTGGCAGATTGAGGACCCTTGCAGCATAAAGTGACAGAGCATCCCCACCTCCTGCTCATCTATTAGTGAGTGCTGTGCAGAAGTGGTTCACAAGGTAGGACAGAGCAATGGGGACTTACCTGCCAGGAGGTTTTAGCTTAGCAGCTCCACCCCATCTGGCGACCCGCTGGTGGCTGTATGCTCTCAAATGCTTTAGGCTTATGTCCCAAACAAATTAACTACAATATATCTATCCCTTCCACACAGGCTTTCTTCACTCAAGTCATTGGACCTTCTAATATCATATAACAATAAAACAAACAGTAGAATAGTTAGGTATTTTTAGATATTGGACTTCATGGTCTGGTGAGGGGGGGCACTTTTGTTTGTGCTTTGACCATTTTGAAATGTGGCAAGCCAGCCCTGCTGCATTCTGGGGAAGAGGTACTTCTTAATTCTGTTGAATTGGACCAAGAATGTTTGCACAAACTCCTACCCTGTTGGCAAAATGTCACATTTTTCTAGCATAGTCAGGAAAATGAGCAGAATGGCATGTGCCCACATGTGCAGAGTCTAGTGAAATGGCTGGAGATAGCCTGTTTTTAAAGCCAGGAGGGCTTCATAAATTTCAGGAACCATGGGGCATCAGAATACACTTTAGCATAGTTTGTAGCATGCAGGAATATATTCTCATTAAGCTTTCAATGGGGCTTATGTCCATGTAAGTGTGCACCAGATTGCTGCCTTTGTTGTTATTTCATGTCAATTATGAAATGCTCAGGTGCCATTTTTAAAAAACAAAAGCTATGCAAAATTCATGGAGGGATAGCTACAATAGCTGAATGGATCCTGAACTGGGGGAAATACAGTGGTACCTCGGGTTACAGATGCTTCAGGTTACAGACGCTTCAGGTTACAGACTCCACTAACCCAGAAATGGTACCTTGGGTTAAGAACTTTGCTTCAGGTTGAGAACAGAAATCATGTGGTGGCAGCAGGAGGCCCCATTAGCTAAAGTGGTACTTCAGGTTAAGAACAGTTTCAGGTTAAGAACGGACCTCTGGAACGAATTAAGTTCTTAACCTGAGGTACCACTGTAATAACTTGTATGCTGTGCTTGTGAACTTATAGAGTAGGGATGGATAACCTACCTGTGACCTTGCTGTACTGCAGCTCCAATCCTCCATGTGTTAAAACTCCAAAGTGTGTGAGCACTTTCTGAAGTCCTTTCACATGCTACTGGGACCAGTCTCTTCACCTCTGAACTTCTTCAGTGATGCACAACTTAGCATAGTAGTGCAGCTTTTCTAGGCAATGATCGAGACTGCTCAGTCAGGACGACGATCAGGAACAAAGCTGACGACTAGTATCTTGATTTTGTAGTTTATTATATACGGCAGTAGGGACGCGGGTGGCGCTGTGGGTAAAACCTCAGTGCCTAGGACTTGCCGATCGCATGGTCGGCGGTTCGAATCCCTGCGGCGGGGTGCGCTCCTGTCGTTTGGTCCCAGCGCCTGCCAACCTAGCAGTTTGAAAGCACCCCCGGGTGCAAGTAGATAAATAGGGACCGCTTACTGGCGGGAAGGTAAACGGCATTCTGTGTGCTGCACTGGCTCGCCAGATGCAGCTTGTCACGCTGGCCACATGACCCGGAAGTGTCTCCGGACAGCGCTGGCCCCCGGCCTCTTAAGTGAGATGGGCGCACAACCCTAGAGTCTGGCAAGACTGGCCCGTATGGGCAGGGGTACCTTTACCTTTACCTTATATACGGCAGTAAACTCACAAGCTATATTACTATATATGTTATATATGTTATTACTATATATGTTATATACTATATACTATATATGTTATATATGCTAAGCTATGTTACTATATACAGACACAAACTTCATCACTCTCCAAGCACTCCAGATTACTCCTAACTAGTGAAACAATGTCATAGGTCACGCTGCCTATAGGAGAGACCTCAGCCAATCACCGAGCTGTTACTAGGTCCTCTTCAGGCAAATTTCTCCCTTACTCTTGTCTCCCTAGCCTGTAGTCAAAACACTAATTGCTCACTTGCCAAGCTGCACGTAGACTATGAACTCCAACACCATGGCCATTATCCATGCTGGTTGCAGCTGATGAAAGTTGGAGTACAACAACAGGGGGTGCCACAGGTTCCCCATTTCCATTCTAGCTACACCTATTGGCTCCTCTTTGAAATGCCATGCTCACTGGATTAAGGCTGCAGTCCTATGAAGAATTGTACCTGGGAGTCTCATTGAACTCAGTGGGACTTATGTCAGTCACTGCCAGTCTTCAATCCTATGCATGCTTACCTGGGAATAAGGGCCAATGTATACTGTGTCACTGAGTAAATGTGTATAGGATTGCAGTAAGTCATTTGGTTCATAGGCATTATATTCTCTGCACTGGCTACTAATATCTCTGTGAAACTTGTAAACTTGCTGGAGAGTGCTGCAAATTAAATGTTGCTTTTTGTGTTTCACAGGTGCACTGTTTGTGCCAGTATGTCAATGAAACATAATTCAGCAAATAAAAGGCCAAGACTGGTAAATAACTGTTTCAATGTGCAAAGAGACAACAATGAATCCCCCACCCCACTAAGGTTGCCTAGTCATATTGGACTATGAATAAAGAATGTTATCTGGGCAACTGGGGAAAAACAAGTGAGGGCACTCTGCCATATGCTCTGAAGCATGAATGGTTCACCACCTGGAGAGTCCCAAGAAATCATGTTTCCTTCCCCCAAGTGGCATCCCTAACCTGCCCCATTGCATCGCCATTGAGAATTACTGCCTTCTGTCCTAGCTGCAGGATTTTTGCTTTTGCCATGCCAGATGGATCTAAGAGTGTGAGCTACATTGGCAAAATCTTGCAGTATTTTTGTGCTTACAATGAATTCAGTCAGGGATTCTCCAGTCATCTAATTTGTAACATAACAAAGAATTTCCAATTAAAAGCAGATTGAGAGTATATATGGGGAAGCAGAAATAAAAGGATTGTGAATTATTTCAGGAAAAGATTAGTGCATATGAGATTTAAGGCTGGAGGGATTTTTTTTTTAGTTTTAATTCGAAGATGCATAATATTAAAAGAATATTCTTGCTGGGGAAATAGAGGATAGTTGTTTCACTGTATTTTATTACAAAGGGATCCTCCATTCTTTCAAATTAATAACTAGTTCGTTTGCTTTTCAGGAGCAGAAATTAAGGGCTGGTGACGTTCAGGTATAGAAAGAGCCCCAGGATTAAGCAAAGCAAATGTAAGAACAGGTTAGGAGATTTGGGCCACTGCATTATTATTATTATTATTATTATTATTATTATTATTATTATTATTTTATTGGATTTTATAAACAAGAATAATGTTATACAAATAAGTATACCAAGTTTTCTCATGTCATATGTATATCACAAAAACAGCATAATAAATGTGGGGAAATATCTACAACATATGCTTCATTATCAGTGGTCAATGGATGAGTTCTTGCTTTATGAATTGGTTGGGCCACTGCATTTGTGAGTAAATCCATTAGCGGATACATCTACACAAACAGCAGCTCTCTGCCCCCAAATGGAGAAGTCAAGCACTACTGTTATACCTCTCATGGACTCAAGGATGGCAGGATCAAACATTGTCCTGGCAGTTCTCAACTGATATACAGTAATATCAGATGTGAATGCCTAGGACAGCCTTTCCACAACTGTTGTTGTTATGTACTGAAGTTCTCACCCTGGGCCAGCAGGGGGATACTGTAGATACTTTTCACTCAGGTCCACACATGCAAATAAGGGATTGAAAGTGACGTTCAGTGATTGGATAGTTAGAGAAAGTGGTTACTGTTGTGTTGTAGTGAAGCTCTATATAAGCAGGTTGGCTGAACCCTTCAGTTCTGTTCTGTTCTGGCCTGTGAATAAACAAGAGCTGTTTGAAGAATCGCTGTGTCGTCTGATATGTTCACCCACAACTTAACAGTTGTCTTCCAGCTGTTTGGGATTGCCGCTCCCACCAGCCCTGACCAGCATGGCTTTGGCCTAGGAAGAGTCTCAGCCCTCAACATAGGGTACTGCTACCTTCAGGTACTGTCCTAGGACAAAGTGGAGCCTTTGGCATTGCCTGTTTATAGGAGGAATCGGAGAAGAAAGGATTCCTGGGAAGATATTTCACATTTATTCTGAATCTATCAATTAGTGGACATGGAGAAGGGAAAACAAATGGATCTCTGCACACTGTGGTGACCCTTCATAGACACCATCATTAGAGGGCAACAAATCTCTATTGGTTCACTATATTTTTGCCATCATGTGCTGTAATTTGGATTTTCTGCCTCAGCAGTTTTTTTAGGGGTCATAATTTATTTACTTTAAAACATTTATATACCGCTTAATATTCCAAAAAAATCTGATATATACCTACATATTTCTAAACATCTAATCTATTGTCTATGATGGAAGTGGGTTGGTTGGGATTGAAAGTTTAAAAAGCAGGGTCCTTTCTTTGAAATCAAGGAAGGAGGAATAGGAGGAATATGGCTCTGGTTCCTTCTGATCACTCAAGATTGACTCGAGTTCAAGAGACTCGAGTTTTAGGACTCTGCCCACCCTAGATGGTTATTGCCAATGTTAAAAAAACTTAACATTTATTAGTTTGTTTATTGGTTTATTAGTTTATTGGCTTTTTAGTTCCTTTTGTACAGTGGTAGAGTGATAGATGGTTTAATCAGCAGTCCAATCCTTTCTGAAAGATTACTTTTCCAATCAGAAATCTCCCTATATCTCCATGAGGTAGGGAGGTTACTGAGATCCTGGTTGGTCTGTAGTCTGACAAGCCCTTGAGGTAAGCATACCACTGAGGATGCTTTTTTAAAATTATTGGTTGATTGTTGATTTAGTGTTTAGCCTCTGCTGATGATTTCTATTGTGAGATTATGGAGCACTGTGTCCAGTTTACCTTATTAGAGCATTGTTGTCGTCTATGGTGCTGTTGTTTTTGAATAATTGGTCACATGAACAAAAAAACCCTAGCAGGTGTTACCTTACCACCAGTTCTATGCATTCCCGACAGAGCTTCAGGCAGGTGACAGTCTATCATTGACCCTGGAGCTCTGCTGAGGGTTCTCCATGAATTCCATTCTGGAGGAGGCTGGACAAACCAGCCACTGCCGCAGGCCAGGCCCCCTTCTGACAAATATTGAGGGGGGGTCGAAGACACCTTAGCTCCCCAGAGTTGGCTTATGATTTTGAGGTCCTTCTGGGTCCATCACTATGCCTGAATAGCAGTTTTCTTCCTCCCTTTCACAAAAACTTCACACTGAATTGTGTTTAGGTCTTTCCTCTTTTGTCTGTGCAGAAGATCTAAAATGTTAAAGACAACAAAACCAACCCTTGACATTTAAATATGACTCTGGATTTGATTTAAATGTCACTCTAAACATTATCATTCTTCTTTGAATAAATATCTTAAGCACAGTAGCAGAATGATAGGGCATGTTATTTTATTTTCCCCTGCTTAAATTTTGCATTAAATTCAATTCTGTGGGGTTAATTTGTTCCACAACATTCTCATTTTCAAATAAATAATGTAGAGCAGTTCTTTTTTCATTGCTTTAACTTTCCAAACCTTCTCCTCCACTCACCACCTTTACCCCCTCCTTTATAAGGCAAAATCTGTCAGTCTCTTTTAATCAGAGCTGAGTGTTGCCATAGCAACAGCCATTGGGAATGGAACTAACTGGTAATTCTTATTCCAGCTTCTGTAAAGTTGGAACCTGCTCGGAAAGAGAGATCAATCTATCTATGTCCCTGCTACCAACATAGTTTTATTTTGTACAGTACTGTGGCATTTGGGCAGACCAGCTGGATAATCGAAAGGGTTCAGGCCACTATTCTATTATCAAAAGTATAACTGATTTTTTTCTCTCTTAAGAGAGTATTTTGCACCATGGCTTGAATGACATGTTGTGTGTGCTCTTGGTATAGTACATGTACCTGACCATTGTACACATGTTATAAATCCAAATGCAGGTGTTTTTTTGACATTGCAGGTGGTGCATATATTGTACTTCTAGCAGAGGAAGAAATATTCTGGCATAAACATCCATGCAAGTAAAAAAGGAGGAGTAGAAGTCTTTGACTAGAATGCATATTGCTCAGATATATTGCACCATTCTTGGAACATTTAGTTCCACAGCAGAGTATATGTCTTGCATGCTTGCAAAAGGTCTGTGCTTCCAGCACCAGCAGTTAAAAGTAGCGGTGTACTCATCCCTGCCCATCAAATTTGACCAACTCTTTGCCCCACGTGAAATTGCTCTTTTGTCTCTTTTGTGTGAGGCATGGGACAGTCCGGAGGGGGGGGGGGCTTTCTTCTTCCATTGCAAGCATTATGACAGGGCGTCTCTGTGTGTGCAATTTGCCTCTCCTTAAGCACTTCATGTGGTGCTGCTTTCCAGCACTCCACTGACTCTCCAGCTTCTTAGAAAGGCTAAGGGAGGGTTTCTTGAAAGCCCTGTCTAAAGAGTGCCTGAAAGCAGCCCAAAGCCACCCCACATCGCCAAGAAACAGCTAGAAGGAGTTGCTGCTTTAGCTTACTTTTAACAAAGAAAAAAATCATTGGGCAGCTTTCAGGGACTCCACAGGCAGCCTCCAGAGTGCACTCTCAAAGCTGCCTGTGGAGTGCCTGAGAGCTGCCCTCATACGTGCCCTCACAGCGCTGATGGCTTCCATAAGGACTTATCTCAAGACATGCATATCAAGGCTAGAGGGTTCTCTGAAGAAGCGCAAGTGGGCTTTTATTATTTATACCTCGCCCATCTGGCTAGGTTTCCCCAGCCACTCTGGGTGGCTCCCAACAGAATATTAAAAATAGAATCAAACATTAAAAACTTCCCTAAACAGGGCTGCCTTCAGATGTTTTCTAAAAGTCAGGTAGTTGTTTATTTCCTTGATATCTGATGGGAGGGCGTTCCACAGGGCGGGCGTCACTACCAAGAAGGTCCTCTGCCTGGTTCCCTGCAACCTCACTTCTCACAGTGAGGGAACTGCCAGAAGGTCCTTAGCACTGGACCTCAGTGTCTGGGCAGAACGATGGGGGTGGAGATGCTCCTTCAGGTATACCCTGGCCCCATTAAGGCATTTGGATTGAACGTGCGTGAGCCCAAAGTAAGGATGGGGCCTGCACATCAACTCCTCCTCCAACAACCTTGGCAATGCAAGATTCTTTCCAGACCTCTCTGTGCCTTTTTAGACCCTTTTAGGCCCTCAAAAGACAGTGTTTCCAATTGCTGGAAGTTTCCCATGTGCATTTCTCTAAACATATATAGTCTCAAAAGGCGGCTATATGCCCATTGACTCTGGTTCTTGCATTGACTCTGGGGCTGAGGCTTAGTCCCAACTTTGAGATGTTCAGACAAATGCCTTTGAAGCTTTGGGACCAGGGCACACACTTTGAACCACTTCAAAGAAGATCTGCTTTGCTTCAGAGGAAGTCTGCATGAGTGCTGCACTGACCATTTTTCTTCCACCCCCCGCTTCCTGACCGTTCTTCATCGGTTAACGAGAAAAAGAAATTCCTTCAAAAATTATGGAAGGGAGAGAGTATATTTTGGTGCAATTCTCATGGGTGCGATGCAGGGTGTATTATGCTTAGTTTGCTTTCTAGGCAGCTGAAGGGTATTTGCAAATGTCCCATATCTTCCTCTCTCTCCACCACTGAAGGAGAAGCAATGCTGCTTGCCACTCTGGCTGCAGTGGGTTCTTTGTGAGGGTGCTGCCTCTTCAGCTTCCCAGGTAGGGGCAGCAGGGTAGGGTGGCAGCACAGCAGCACATTCCTGTTTCGCCTCAGGGGGCAAAATGGGGTGCCCCACACTTGGTTCCTGGACACATGACCATTTTGGTATGCAGCTTTTAGGGCTCTGATATTTTACTGTTGCTCTATTATACATTAATGCTAGATAAATAGTTAGATTCAGGGAGCTGACAGGCGATATATCATGTGTCAGGATTGAACAAGGTTAAAATGGCTTTTCTGAGGCGATGTACCTAGTAACCAAGGCCATCTAGAAACATTTGGCTTTGCTCTAAAACTGAAGGAGTTTGATATGCGAGTCATGCAAGATATATAATCACCCTTAATTCTAAAATGAAAAGATAAATCCTAAACTAAAGTAAGGCAGGAACTATAAAATGTGGAATGTTTCCAGCATTAGTTGTTGTTGTTGTTGTTGTTGTTGTTGTTGTTGTATTTATCTCAATAATGAAGGCTCTTTGGGTGACTTGCAGTAAAAAATTAGAACTTAAGAAAATATTAAGACATCAACATGAAATCTAAGAAATAATAAAACTACCACAAGCATAAAGTCAGAACAAAACTAGCAACAACAAGGGACCTAAGCAGAGTTAAAATGTTTTTAGATTGCAATGCCTGCTCACACATAACCCCCATTAATCTTCTGGCAAGTCCAAGACTCACTTTTGAATGATCCATTTTAGAAAAACAAATAATTTGGGCCCTTAGTCAACTAACATGTTGCACTATTAGAGACCAGTGCAAGGATTCCCATTAGTGTAGCAGTGCTTCCCCCTCTAATTCCCCCATCCCCCCTCTCCAAATCAGCTCTGGAGTGTCGGGAGAACCCATACAACATGGGTTAGGAGAGATTGTTCCATCAGTGCAATAATTTATGTGTACCTAAGGGAACAATCTCCTTAATGCTAAGTTGATTATCACCCTTTGTTTCGCTAACATATATAAAGAAAAACCCAAATAGGCAATCTTCTGCCCATAAAACACATATTTACCTCAATTATTGATCTTTCAACAAAGCAACTTTTGCAGACTGAGAGCCCAAATCACATGCATGCAGATACCTGTAACTGAATGTTGAAGGCCTCACTTCTCTCAACCCAGGAAAAGTGATTTTAACAGGGGGGCATCTTGAACAGTGATAAACATGTCTGCTGTGTCTCCACTCTAATTTTCCTTCAAGCTGCTTTCCCCTTTGTGTTTGTGAGAGAGGGTGGTGGGGAGGGGGCTCATTGTTTTGTTTTCGTTTTTATTATGCATGTTGTGTTTTTACCTTGTATTTTTATGCTGTGCACTACCCTGAGATCTATGGATTAAGGGTGATGCATAAATTTAATGAATAATAATAATTGAAATATAGCCAACAAAACATCCCAGTCCGTAACTCAATTAATAGATAGAGGTAGATAGTTTTGAATTTATTTAGTCCCATTGATATCAATGGTAATAGAATGATTTCAATCTAAACACTGATTTAATTAGACTGTGGGTCTGAGTGTGCATATGTGTAAATGGTACCTGCTGTTGAGGCAATCATCTCCCTCCCTTTCAAATTCTGTTTCCCTGAAGGTAACTTTTTGAAGCCCTATTTATGGATAGTTTCCCGCTGGTAAACTATTATGTGGAAAGAGATGATAATGCATCATAAATGCAGTTAATTTTTTTAAAAAAAGACAATATGTGGTGAACAAGTGTTTGCAAAACCTTTTATTCCTTCTGCTGTTTCTTGTACTTGTCAGACTTGATGACACTTCCAGAAAGAGCATTACACTGCCCTGAGACTGGGGGTGGGGGGAAATACTGATGTTGAAAAGTTGGCATTTTAGACTATGGGATTGACTTTTAAATAGGCCTGCAATGAGTAATTCCTTCTTTTTACCATCTTCAGCTAATTAACTGTCAAAAGCAAGCACCCAGTTTGGCTGTTGTTTCTGTATTTCCTGAATGTGTCTACTGACACTTGGTCTAAAACTAAAGTCTATATATATATATTTCCAACAGGGGAAAGGTTGCATACTTTCAGAAGAGTGCACAGGGAGGTTGCAAATGCATGCAATCAAACTCTTTTCCACAGGCCTCTGGAGGTTAGTGTAAAGCTTGTCTGGAACTTCTGAGTGTCAGTATCAGTAATGGTGGAAAACTCCCCCAAAAGACAGCTTGTCCATCATTATCCATCTTCAGCTGTGTTTTCTAGGAATCCTTCTGATTCGCTCAACTTTTCATCAATCCCCTCTGGAATCCTTTGCAGTGCAGAGGGTTTTTGTGGAGACATGTCAATGTGAAAGATGTTCTGTATCAAGCCACAGCATACTGAATGAGCCAGATCATTGACCCAACTAGCTCCGTATTGCGTGTTGAGTCCCACAAAGCCACCCCCCACCAAAAAGACACACTTCACGCATTATTTTTGTTTAAGGTTTTTGGCATAATTTTGGCCACAACTTTATTCAATACAAAATATGTGAGTGGTTGCTTAGGCATTGGTTATGACTATCTGTCCATGCCCAGGGACAGAGCTGACTTCCGGATTCCAGCGGAAGTCAGCGTGGGAAACAAGTATTGGGTGAGAAAATATGAAGCTGGGTATCAGTCCCTCACTTCTCACCCTCATGTTCCTGTGGGGCTTACCCGGCCCAAGTCCGACTCCGGGGACAAGGACGAAAGGATGGTAAGCCCCTGGATTCCTTTAACGGAATTCCCTTTCCGCACCACCATTGGAGGGGTAGGCACTTACCCCTCCATCCACCAATTTTAACCAATGCCTAACCGCCAACCTTACAAGTTGTGACGATTTGCTACGCAGTAGGCGAAACCCAAATGGCACCAGCCAATCCGCCATATGGTAAATTCCTACCAGGCCCCCGCACCAAGGCAGACGACCCCTAGACAGGCATAGCAAGGTCAAGCGAACCAGCAGAAACCCCCCCTTCATTAAAGGGAGGGTGGGCGGGTGATCCGTTGCAGAAGCCGAGAGGACGCTCTAGCTTAGGCGTCCTGCATTTATACCCTCGGCTCCCTCCTCCTAAATTTGCAACGTCCAAAACTCCCCAGTAACCCAACTTAACCCCTTATGGGCTTGGTTTCCCAAATCTGCCCAAACGACAGGGTGGCTTATATTTTCCCCAACCGCAACACGTGCTCTCATTTTCAAGGAGAACACGATTTGCGTGTTGAGTCCCACAAAGCCACCCCCCACCAAAAAGACACACTTCACGCATTATTTTTGTTTAAGGTTTTTGGCATAATTTTGGCCACAACTTTATTCAATACAAAATATGTGAGTGGTTGCTTAGGCATTGGTTATGACTATCTGTCCATGCCCAGGGACAGAGCTGACTTCCGGATTCCAGCGGAAGTCAGCGTGGGAAACAAGTATTGGGTGAGAAAATATGAAGCTGGGTATCAGTCCCTCACTTCTCACCCTCATGTTCCTGTGGGGCTTACCCGGCCCAAGTCCGACTCCGGGGACAAGGACGAAAGGATGGTAAGCCCCTGGATTCCTTTAACGGAATTCCCTTTCCGCACCACCATTGGAGGGGTAGGCACTTACCCCTCCATCCACCAATTTTAACCAATGCCTAACCGCCATGGAGCCCTAAGCTCCCCGCCAAACCACTCACAAACCCAGCCAAGACTTCAGCTTGGCCACCACCGCACCCAGCCACGCCCGATTCCCCAAGGCCGAAAGGTGCACCCCATCATCCCTAAAGAGAGATGCTTCCTGAAAGCGAATTTCCGGATGTGCAATCACATCGCCTCCCAGCTCAAAAACCTTTTTTGAGACAGCAGAATTAATCCGCTTTCTGACCCCTTCAGTGGCATCCGGGCAACGACTGCCCCTCCAAACACGGCGCTGCAACAACTTCGACCAGAATATCTTTGCTGCCGGCACCATTTCCCGCAGCACCTCCAAGTCCCTTATAATTGCAGCGCGCAAGGAAAAACAGTCCACGGAGACCAGGTCGTTCTCCCCGAGCTGAATTACAATGGCCGAGGGCGGCCGCTCCACGCCCAACTGCCTCCTCATCAGTGGCAGAAACTCTGGCCACGACATTCCCCTTCTGGTCAGCCAAGAGACATGGACGTGTGGAGGAAGACCGAGACCTGGTCCCAATCCAAACCGCTGGGCCTCAACGCCGGCCCAATGCACGATGCTGTGCCCCACCATCCAGATGCGGACAGCCGCCAAACCTGAGGTGAATAAACAAAACATATGTAAGAATATGACATGTTAACGAACATAGGCTCTGAACGCGTCGGATTTCCAGCGGCCCAAATCCTTAATTCTGCTCGCTGACAGTCCCCAGTGCGCCGCTGTCGTGGCAGCACCAATCCTAAAAGAGTGGGGGGCAAAACCATGTGCAGATCCACCGCAAGCCTTAATGGCCTTTCGCATCACCAATGCAAACTGGCGTCTGGACAGAGGCAAACCATTCTCATGCCTCAACAGGGGACCATCCCCTGGAGCCCGGACAGCCAGGTACCTCCTGACATCCTTGACCGGGCAAGGTCCCGCCTCCCCTGTAGCCGGAAGCCGAATAAGGGCTCCCCTGCCTAGTTGGTCAGTTTTCGAATTCCTAATCATAAGTCTCAGCTCCATTGGGGATAGCTGTACGTCCCCCAGCAATAAACCCCTGGAACGGCCGTCCCCGTGAGCCTCCAACACAAGCTCACCAACCCTCAGGGCCCCAAAAAAGGCGATAGAAAAGGCTGCAGAAAAAAGGCGAGCCTCGTACGCTGACCAGCAAAGCTTCCTCAATTCCTTGCGCATCTTACACAGCAGGTCGAAGGATATCGGGTGCCGTGCCGTAGGTTGGGGAGGAAAAAGCCTACCCCACCCTTCGAGGGCCTTACGCACAACAAACTTTGCGCAGGGGTCCTTGTCAAATAAAGATTTACAGAAAAAGGAAATGGCGGCTGCCTGGATCCTTATCGTCTTGACTGCGCGGCCCAGCTGAAACAGGTGTGACAAATATCTTAGCACCTGCGAAGATGAGGGAGAAGCCCTCATCTCCTCCCCTACCGACTGATATGTAAAGGCCAGAAAATCCGTCCATGCTTTTGTGTATGATCTGAGGGTAGAAGAGGAAACAGAAGCAGCTACTCCCTGAAAAACTAATTCCTGCCAAGGCTCCATAGATGATCCGGGAAATATTCCGGACGTAAGCGAGCCTCTGGAACCAGAAGTCTGAACCGCTCCATCTGAAAACGGGACAGAGCATCAGCAATTTCATTAGACACTCCAGGGACGAAACGTGCAGAAAACACTATATTACAGCGTAAGCAATGTAATACAAAAACACGCAAAAGGGCCGACACCCTAGGAGAGCGGGACGACAGTTTGGCCAACACGTTCACCAGCGCCAGGTTATCAGTCCAGAAGCAAACACGTCGGTCCCTGAACTCATCGACCCACAAGTGCACTGCCACTGCAATGGGAAAAAACTCAAGAAAAGTTAGGTCCCGCGTAATGTCTGTCCCTTGCCACTCCAGCGGCCACCGCATGGCACACCATCTTCCTTTCCAAAATAGACCGAAACCTTGGGAACCTGCGGCATCCGAATGCACCTGAAAGTCATTATGCAAGTTCAACGTGTCTTGCCATAACGACACCCCATTGAATTCCTCCAGGAATTCAAGCCAAATGCTGAGATCGGCCCGCACTTCTCTAGATAAACGAACCCGATGATGCGGGGCCTTCAAACCCACGGTAAGCCGGGCCAGGCGTGAACAAAAGGGGCGTCCAGGGGCCACCACCCTGCACGCAAAATTCAGGTGACCCAGCAGCGATTGGATCTGCCGAAGGGACACTTTCTCCAAAGGGATCAATTCCTCAATGACCGTCTTCAAAGCAACCAGCTTATCCTTCGGCAAGCTGGAAGTTTGGGACACCGTATCCAGTAGGATACCCAGGTAAGTAAGTTGGGTAGCGGGACCCTCCGTCTTGTCCGCTGCCAGCGGAACCCCCAGTTCCTGCGTCAGTTCAGCGAAGGCCTGTAGCAACACCGAGCAGTTGCCGGAATCACAATCTGAGGCCAATAAAAAATCGTCCAAATAATGAGTGACCCCGCCCAGCCCGGTTTTCTGCTTGATGGCCCACTCCAAGAATGTGCTGAACGACTCAAAGGCGGCACATGCTATCGAGCAGCCCATAGGCATGGCCTTGTCAAAATAAAATTTTCCCTCGAACCGAAAACCTAAGAGCCAAAAATCCTCCGGGTGAATAGGCAATAATCGAAAAGCCGATTCGATATCGCATTTTGCCAATAAAGCAGCCCGCCCAAATTTTCGAATCATCTTGATTGCATGATCAAGGGAGGCATACTTTACTGAGCAAAGTTCCGGAGGAATCGCATCGTTGACTGAAGTGCCCCTTGGATGCGATAGATTGTGAATTAGACGAAATTCGCCCGGGGCCTTTTTCGGCACAACACCCAGTGGGGATATGTGCAGATTACGAAAAGGCGGTGCACAAAAGGGGCCCGCCATTCGGTGCATGGACACCTCCTTTGCAATCTTTTTTCGGGCGATTTCAGGTAATTCACGAACTGACTTTTGGTTAGGAGGATTCCGTGCCACGGGAGGCATGGCTACCGGAATCCGAAAACCTGCAGAAAAACCCTCACTTAAGTAACGCGCAGCAGCCCTATTGGGGTACGATTGCAGCCAAATATTAAGAGCCGGCAATCGCACCGGGGTATGGGCCAACGATGTCACTGTACTATTTCCCCGCTCCTGAGGTTGAAGGGAGGGGAGGGGCCGATTTGGGGGGTTGCTGAGAACCCCCTCTACCCCCGCGAAAGGGCCGCCTGCCACCAAAGCAGGAGGAAGCAGGGTGCGATCCATTACACTTCTCGCAATTGTGCGTAAATCTACAGGCTGGACGCTGACAAGAACCCTTATTAAAGTCCCAGCATAGCAGGCGACGGCCGGATCTAAAAGCAGAAAACTTCGACTTCTGCTGTTCCGGCACTTTCTTATCGATAAGTGGAGCTACGTGAGTAGTCCACACATCGAGATCTTTCCGATCCCAACGGGCTGAGGGGATCTTGGCAGCACGGCGCCTGAAATTCTCATCATATTTGATCGCTGCCTTTTCTCCAGCCTTGGAGAATGCGGAGCGCACGATGGATAGATAAACAAACAAATGTAGAGACCTCCTTGGATAAGCTGCCACCACCACACCAGCGAAAACCTGGAAACAGTCGAGCCAATGCTCGAAAGTCCTGTCAACTGTCGAGGCCCCTGAGCGTTTTTTGGATGAAGAACCTTCCTTATCCTGCTCCTCTGAAGGTGGGAGCAGCCTGAACATATCTACGTAGCGGCCATTTAAGATTCTGGACCGCATTTTGGACGATAAATGCGATCCCGGAATGATGTCTCTGGCAGAATTGGTTGAGACTTTAACGTCAGGAACCAACATGCCATCCTTACACTCCTGGACCGCTCCATACAGAGCCCTGTGGGTATTGGACCTTCGTTCCCAGGCCCACCTTGGAAGCCCAGAGGCCGATTCACCAAAACCCCAGTAAAGTTGCATATTACTACCCTCATCATCGGAACTAGACGAAGACGTACCAGAATGAGAGGAAGAAGTGTCGTCCCTCTTCCTTTTAGCTCGCTTCCGAGATGACTTCTTCTGGCGTCGCTTCCCTCCCAAAGACATCCTGGCAGGGACTGGGAGACTGTCTTCAATAGACGACTCCGATTCAGGCTCCAGCTGAGATGGAACTGAAACAGACTGCACAGAGACAGCACGTGAGATGCCAGAACCCGAGGCCACCGCAGCCGTACGCCGAGCGGGTGAACGCCCGCGAGTCGACTCAGCCAAAGGAGCACCTCTCCCTGAGGCCCTCCTAGTGGAACGGCCTGACCTCCGAGGTTGACCGCGCCCGGCAGGTAAGACCGGGGACTGGGATAACTGGGGGTTCGCGATCAAACCACCAGATGATGACCCTTCTCCCCCATCTTCACTAGACGATGGTGAGGCCGGAGACAACGCCACTGCCGCAGGAGGCTGTCTTCCAGACGTGGACGGCTGGGTGGAGCAGTGCTGGAGGAAACCGTCCATTTCGGCTGCAAAGCGAGAAAGTGCTGCAGGGTCACCAGCCATGCTCGCCACCAACGATTGTACCCGGCCCACTGGTTGGCTTGCAGAAGGTGAGCGGAGCGCCTGGGATGGGCCTCTAATCGGCCGTTTGGAAGTGGCAGCTGGACAAGAACGACTAGCGACTTTCTTGGGAGCCATACCTGCTAGCCAGAGATACAATCAAGACAGTTAACTTTCAAAATTACTGCAACCAATACCCAACAATAAAGAACTACTTAAACAAAGTATAGCCTATCTATCTATCTATCTATCTATGTTATAGGTATTCTAGAAGCCTACCAGGCCCGCAGTACCTGGGCCAGGCTGTGCGGCTCACGGCCGGTCCCAGCCCCAAACCAGGCCCACTATCAGGCAACTGAAGCAATTTCTTATTCACTTAAGCAGCCTGAGTATTAGACAAATTGAGGTGCAATAGCCGATTTTGGCTACCAGGGGGCAAACCAGGCCAATCCACTCAGAAGAGTGGGTGCACTACTAGGCCGAACCACTGGAGGGAGCTCCGGTCGCCAAGGCGCAGTACCGACTATGGCCACTAGAGGGCCAGCTGCAACCAAGGCAACAGCGAGCGGCCTAGCAGCCACACGACGCGCAGCCAAAATGGCGGGCGCGATTACGGGGCAAAATCCAGTCCCGACGGGAAGGCCCGCACCGCGCCGGGAGATTCCCGGTGTCACCGAAGGCCTAGCCTGCCGCCGTCAGAAAGGCGGGCCGCGTGGCCACCAAAGCGGGCCCGCCGCGGCCTGGGCGGCAGGCGCCCCGGGTCGGCCGCGCGCTAGCGCGGACTAGGCTCGGACACCAGGAATGAAGGCCCGGAGCGCCGAGGAGACCGCCACCCCCAGGGTCCCAGGTAAGCGCCGCCGCGATCCGGCGGGAAAAAACGGAGCCCCGCAGGCGCTTAGCGGCTCCGGCGTTTAACAAAAGGGGTGGGGTGGGAAGGGCCGCCGCGGCTCGGGTGGAGGGACTAGGCCTCACCCGACACGGTATCGGGGCCTCAGGCCCGACCGTGAGTTGCAGGCCCGGGCCTCGCTAACAGGCTGGGGGGGGGAAGGACGGGTCTCGGCGGTCGGCGGCGCCGCCGCGCCGCGTGTTAAAACCAGCCCCCCGTCAGGGGCCTCGCGGGCAGACGGGCGGGCCGACGGGAGTGGAGCCGCCTCGGTTCCCCAAGCGGCAAGCGCTAAGAATGAACCGGGGAAGCAAGGCCTCCCCGGGCTGGGGGGGGGGTCCCCACCCTCAGCCGGGCTTGAAATTACAAGCAGTTAGCCACCTAAGAAAGAAAATTAAGCAATGGGAAGGAGGGTGATCGAGAAAGGGAAAGGCAATTGAGGGAAAAAGTAAAGCAGGGGTAAAGGGAGGAGGCAAAAGAAAGGGAATGAGACTTAAATTTAAATAGAAAAATTAGCTAAAAATACAACCAACTCCCGACTTGAACTGCTCCGTGATCCGTTGCAGAAGCCGAGAGGACGCTCTAGCTTAGGCGTCCTGCATTTATACCCTCGGCTCCCTCCTCCTAAATTTGCAACGTCCAAAACTCCCCAGTAACCCAACTTAACCCCTTATGGGCTTGGTTTCCCAAATCTGCCCAAACGACAGGGTGGCTTATATTTTCCCCAACCGCAACACGTGCTCTCATTTTCAAGGAGAACACGATTTGTCTACACTAGTTGGCAATAGCTCTATGTTATATTGGAGAGGGTCTTTCCAGCCCTACTTGGAGATGCCAGGGATTGAACCTGGAACCTTCTGCAATCAAAATTTGTGCTCTACCAAAGGGCTATAGTGCCTGCCTGCCCACCAAGTCAAAACCTTGAAAGCCATAGATTTCAGCAGATGTTGAAATTCAACATTTCCTAGCATGTCATCTGCAGTTAGCATGGCATAGTGTGTGAGGTCTTGTACCATCAGCTGCTTTTGTGCAGGGTTGGGCAAGATCAGGCTTGTTCAATTTACCTGGTTTGTTGTTGTTTTACCAGAAACCCAAGCTCTACCAATGAGAGAAAGAAAGAGAGTGAGAGGAATAGAGCACGTCTAAACTTTTCTTAGCATAAAAATTTGTCTTCAGCACTAGAACTGAATTGAGTTAGCAGTCCTTTCATACAAAGGTTCACTCCTGGTTAACTGTCTTTATTTGATCAGCCTAATTTATGTCAGGGAAAACATTTTTGTTTTTGCATTTTCTAAACAATGGGAGTCAGAAACCCTTGCCTATCTTCTTAGAGATCTACTAGGGGACCTCAATCTACCTTCTCCTCACCCCTGCTTTAACAAATAGAATATATACCGTATACAGTAGTACCTTGGTTCTCAAACTTAATCCATTCCAGAAGTCTGTTCCAAAACCAAAGCGTTCCAAACCAAGGTGCGCTTTCCCATAGAAAGTAGTGCAAAACTGATTAATCTGTTCCAGACTTTTAAAAACAACCCCTAAAACAGCAATTTAACATGAATTTTACTATCTTACGAGACTATTAATCCATAAAATGAAAGCAGTAAACAATGTACTGTACTATAAAATAAATAAAACAGTATTGAAGATGATAAAAATTAAAACTATTTTTTTTTCTTACCTGCACTGATCATAGTCATTGTTTGGATGGGGGGGGGGGCTTATTCCTTTCTGCAGTCACACAATCAATCAGTAGCTGAACTGGGATCCACAGAGTCACAAAAACAAATTAACTGAAAAAGCCTCAAAACGAAAAAGCACAAAATAAATAGCAAAAACAAAAGCACCAAATAGAAGCTCCAAATATCACCTCAGAAGACTGCAATGGGAAACGGAAGGCTTGAGTTACAATGGGGGGGGGGACCACAAATGAGCAGCGCAACAGGAAACACAGGGGGACTCAAAACAGAGCTTGTTCAGCTTCCAAAAAAAGTTTGAAAACTGGAACACCTACTTCCAGTTTTGCAGCGTTCGGGTTCCAAGTTGTCCGTGAACTAAGCTGTTCGAAAACTGAGGTACCACTGTATAAATATATCAGTTCTTTAACCTAAAAGGCAAACCCACCATGAAATAATAGAGGGAGAGAGATTTCCCTCATAAGAAGACAGAGCCCAGCAAATACAAAAAGTGTGAATCTAACAACACTGTGCACCTGGTAACATTTAATTAAAAAGTTATTTAACAGCAGGCGGCTGCCAATGGTAGAAGAGAAACTTAGCATCTGATTTGACAGCTACATGGGCAGATTTGGATATAGAGAAGCAAAGTGTTAGAATTCTCATGAGTGTCATATGGACAGCATGTGATTCAACTGATGCTGTGGCAGAACGTGGAGTCTGAGCGTCCACTTGAAATCTGGCATTTTGTGGCTCTCAAAAATCTGCTCCCATTTCGGTTCGCAGTGTAAGTTTAACGAACCCATGGCAGGGGACAGAATGAAAGAATTCAGTATTTCTTGTCTCTCACCCACCATACTTGGATACAGAACAGCAGTCACAGAATGGACTTATGATACTCAATTGCCTTAGCTGCATCTCAAGGAGTGAAAACATTATGTACACCCTCTTAAAGGCCATGAGAACAGAGAAGTAAGAGCAACTGATCAGTGTTTTTGGTGACCCCAGTTTCTTGAAAAATCAAACTGAATACTTTCAATTTGTGGAACTAAAGAACATGATTTGGGCATGGAAAGTTTCATCTTGGAGTTAATACTAAGGAAGGGTGCTAGTCCCCCCTCCACTTTTTCAATAACTGAACTGAAACACAAGAAAATTCATTGCTGGAGAAATATAAGAGCTCCATCTTAGCAATAAAAGCCCCATTGTCACAGTGACATCAATGAAAAATGCTCTGTGTCTCTCACCTATATTCAGCTTTTAGTCCTGGATATAAAATCCATTTATGTATTGTCTAGTGATATGGACAAGATGCTGTTTTGTCGTGAAGTGCATTTATCTTTTACCAGTAAGTTTCCACCATGGAGTCCCAAGAATCAGTGCTATCTCTTTCCAGTAGTTCATTTCATTTCCATTTTACTAAATGATTTATTGGAAGGCTCCCCATAGTATTAAATATAAATGTCAGGTAAAGGTTAATTCAATAAATACAATGTAATGTGACACAGAACACTTTAGCGTGGCATGAGGGTTATTAATCGGGAGGAAAATTGAATTAGTCATGATTTAGCATGTTAAATGCAGAGGTTGATCTCAAGTATTTCCTCATAATGTGGCTAAAAAGCAATTGGCTTTGTGGGTTTCCTTATCTGATAGGGAAAGGTTACATTTACGTTCTGGCTTTAATTTGTACTAGGTAAAGGAGGACCAAAACTGGCCGTGTCCAGAATGTCTGTCTGACAATCTAAAAACATTTATATTCTACCTTTCACCAATGAGCCAAAGGGGCTAAGGGAGTAATTCAGTTGTTGTGTTCATGGAGTGAGGTCCTATTTACTAATAAATCTCCATTAAAAAGGAAAAAAAAAACTGTACATATATGAATATTTAAATGTTGTTGTTGTTGTATAGTCGTTTAGTCATGTCCGACTCTTCGTGACCCCATGGACGAGAGCACACCAGGCACTCCTGTCTTCCACTGCCTCCCGCAGTTTGGTCAAACTCATGCTGGTAGCTTCGAGAACACTATCCAACCATCTCGTCCTCTGTCGTCCCCTTCTCCTTGTGCCCTCAATCTTCCCAACATCAGGGTCATTTCCAGGGAGTCTTCTCTTCTCATGAGGTGGCCAAAGTATTGGAGCCTCAGCTTCATGATCTGTCCTTCCAGTGAGCACTCAGGGCTGATTTCCTTAAGAATGGATACGTTTGATCTTCTTGCTGTCCATGGGACTCTCAAGAGTCTCCTCCAGCACCATAATTCAAAAGCATCAATTCTTTGGCGATCAGCCTTCTTTATGGTCCAGCTCTCACTTCCATACATCACTACTGGGAAAACCATAGCTTTTACTATATGGACCTTGAATATTTAAATACAAATCTTTAAAAGCATTTTCTCTCAAAATTGTAATGTGCATTCGAATACAGTTTTTGAGCTGAGAATTGTCAATGCGTTCAGGAAGTGCAAAGCATACTGGATAACTAAGTTGCAGTTTGTGCCTTAGTCCAGGATCAAGTCAGTTCATATCGGGATTCATGAAAATCAATTGTCTCCAGCATCACTTCCGCTCACCACCTGACCCACTTCCACTTTGAAAGCATGAAGGAGATGACATCAGAGTATGAGCAGGTTTAGTTTCAGAGCAGACATGGACCCGAGCCTTTGGGGATATACAGGCATGCAGCACACCTCCAGGACATACGTATGATGGACTTTGAGCTACGAATGGTGTAGAAGAGGAAGTTGCAGAATGGAATATTTTCACTCATATCTGTTAATTCTGCATAGTGGAAATGCCACAGTGTGGTTCCAATCCTACAGAGAGCCAGTGTGGTGTAGTGGTTAAGAGCAATAGACTCATAATCTGGGAAACCGGGTTCGTGTCTCCGCTCCTCCACATGCAGCTGCTGGGTGACCTTGGGCCAGTCACACTTCTTTGAAGTCTCTCAGCCCCACTCACCTCACAGAGTGTTTGTTGTGGGGGAGGAAGGGAAAGGAGAATGTTAGCTGCTTTGAGAATCCTTAGGGTAGTGATAAAGCGGGATATCAAATCCAAACTCCTCCTCTTCTTCTTCTTCTTCTTCTTCTTCTTCTTCTTCTACAGATGTTTCGTGGTGTACAGCAGCCTTTATTCACTCAAAATCTGTTGGACTACAAACCCATCATCACCAGCCAGCATGGCTAGGTTTTGAGAAAGCTTGTGCTCATCCAAATACTATATCTGGGTGTTGTGTTGTTGTTGTTTTTTTGGTTTTTTTTGTTTGTTTGTTTTATAAATACCTCAGACTTAAAGATCTTTCACACAGCAAGGTCCCTGGGCAATGATCAAAATCAACACATTTTAAAGGTTTATTTGCATATCTCAAGCTGATCACTGAGCCATATGAGGTTTAAACACATGCCAGTAATCCATTCTGTGCCTACAGCCAATTTCCACTCAACTGTACTGTTTGTAGGTGATCTGCACACATTACATTGTCTTCAGCCGTTGTAATTACGGATGAGGTGCTGAACTGTGAGTATCTGAAAATGAGGCGATAATCGTATAATACATTCATTCATTTAAAAAAGAAAGACAGTGTTGAACATTTCATGGCTTTGCAAAGCAATGTTCTGTGAAATGCGCTGCAATATGGAGCTAAACTTTATAGCTCCGTAAATGAACTGTATATTGCATTATAATTATTACTATGGGATGGGGAGCGATAAGTAGAATATTCCTAGAAATACTTCTCTCTATGAAAAGAAAGGTGCGTAGAAATTAAGTAAGTATGCATTGCTGAGTTCAGGATTTCATGCAACGAATTCCATTTCCAACTTTTCCTTATCGAGGGAATTTGTCTGCCTGTGAGGAAAGAGCAGGTCGTGTCTTGGAATGTTGAAATGCTGTAGAATGGGTACATGACCACACATAGGCATTGACTACAGTTGCAGATGCTGCCAATCTGACTGTCATGAAACACTAATGACAAGGGTGGGCAGAATTTAGAGCAGGATCCATCAGTAGAGCTCTGGCCAGTTTCCAATGGACCACCAAGCATCTGTTGGCTGCCAGGATTCTCGAAAAGAATGGAGTACAGTGGTACCTCGGGTTACATACACTTCAGGTTACATATGCTTCAGGTTACAGACTCCGCTAACCCAGAAATAGTGCTTCAGGTTAAGAACTTTGCTTCAGGATGAGAACAGAAATCATGCTCTGGCGGCCTGGCGGCAGCAGGAGGCCCCATTAGCTAAAGTGGTGCTTCAGGTTAAGAACAGTTTCAAGTTAAGTACGGACCTCCGGAACGAATTAAGTACTTAACCCGAGGTACCACTGTACTAGATAATGCATCTTAGTCTGACTCTGTAAAAGTTCTGTTCTTCTGCTGTTACTCCAGGCTCATATACATTCTATTGACACAACTGAATGGTCCAGTTTTGTTCATGTGATACTAAGCTTGCAGTAGACCAAAGTGTGTACGAAAATCCATACAGCAATGCTGCTATTAGTCAATATTGTAACCAAACAAAAGGCAGAAACATCTGTGGAAATGTTGCCTGCATTTCTTGAACATTCCATTTGGATTTTAACCACAGGAGTTATCATTGTTGTTACAATTACATCCTATTATTAATGTACAACAGTTACATTGAAACAATTGAAAACACATTGCTAGGAAATGCCTTATTTCTGCTCCTCAAAGCCTAAAAATAAATGGGGTGATTTTAAAAGGCTGCAATGAGATGTACCTAAAGATGGGCAAATATTTATTTGTACTTTGTTTATTTAAAATACGTCTCTGCTCTTAAACACTAGAATGCACATATTCTCCATCTCAAAAAAGTGCATAGGAACATAATCATTTGCCTTATGCCAGGTCAGACAATTGGTCCATCTAGCTCAGTATTATCCACAATGACTTGCTGCTGTTCTCCGTGTTTTCGGACAGTGTCTCTCCCAGCCCTGCCTGGAGACACTGGGAACTGAATCTGTGAGCTTCTGCAAAGAGATGCAAAGCAGATGCTCTCCCACTCAGCTCCAGCCCTTCCCCCATGTAATGTCTGCTAGAGAGTCAGGGCACAGAAAGTTCGTAGGGCAAAAACTATGGTGAAAATGAGAAACTACAGATTTAATGGTACCTTGAAGGAAACATTATTGCATGCTGAACTCAAAAACAGCACTTTCTCACTCAGCTTGCTTATCGTTTTAAATCTTATTTTGATGCTCAGCATCGGACTCTTGCCCAGAGCTTCTTGTACTACAGGTTTCTGACACTAGAACAAATTTCCTGCACACAGCATTTATGATCAAAGATTTATGTCAAAACGAAAGCAGTTGGGGTCAACCATTCAGTGAGGCGGGGTGGGGTGGGGAGGTAAAGATGTCAGCAAGCATCCCTACATATATAATATTTTCAGTTCCAAAGACTATAAACACAAGTGACTGTTGAACCACAGGTAATGGCCTTCAATGCAGCTCAGCTAGCTTAAATTCAAATACTCATGATAGTTGTATTGCACTTTATCTCAATTTGAAATCAGAGTAAAATTTCTTACATGAACTTTTGTGGGATTTTTTAAAAAAATGACCTGCAATCCAAATGCCTTTACATTATCATTTTGATGGTATCTGAAGCGTATTAGTGCCTTGTTACACAGACACAGGGCACTATTGGGGTTTGAAATAATTGGTTATACATGTTGGTTTTCTGTCCGTGGGTACTTGTTTCTGGAGTGGCTTGCATTTATAAGCGTATGCATTTTGAACACCACAGCAGGGGAGACACACAAAATGGATTTGCGATATGCTCCAACCATGTATCATCCAACAGCCCACTGTCTGCCCCCAAATAATTCTGCACTTCGCACACTTTGCTGATACAGGCAGAAAACCAACATCCACAACAACTTCAAGTGGGTGCTACTAATCCCATTAGAAAATTGGCCATCAGATTTATAGAAAAGTGGGCACTGTGGATATTGTACAACGGGACCAGGGGATGCAGGTAGTGCTGTGGTCTAAACTACTGAGCCTCTTGGGCTTGCCAGTCAGAAAGTTAGCAGTTTGAATCCCCATGATGGAGTGAGCTCCTGTTGCTCTGTCCCAGCTCCGGCCAACCTAGCAGTTTAAAAGCACACCAGTACAAGTAGATAAATAGGTACCACTGTAGTGGGAAGGTAAATAGCATTTCCGTGTGCTCTGGCTTCCGTCACAGTATCCTGTTGCACCAGAAGTGGTTTAGTCATGCTGGCCACATGACCCAGAAAGCTGTCTGTGGACAAATGCCAGCTCCCTCAGCCTGAAAGTGAGATGAGCGCTGCAAACCTATAGTTGCCTTTGACTGGGCTTAACCATCCAGGGGTCCTTTACCTTTACCTTTTTTTTTTAACAACAGGATTGAGCCAGAAGTGTGTGTACATACATATGTATAATTTATATGCCCACCCCCTTCAGATCGCAAGTCTGTCAAGGGACTTTTCACGCTGACAAACCTTTCTGAGTCATTAGGTTTTCCAACAAACCTGCTCAAGAATCACCACCTCTACATTGAGTAACTGACTGTTCTGCTACAATGAGCTCTTGTAACGTCTTTATCTTGCTTAAGGCTAATCAGGGGAAGTGAATAAATCTTAGAAATTACTTTATAGGACATTTAGAGCCCATTTAACTGTGCTTTAAGGGCCTGGCAATGAAGTTAACAACCCTCCATGTTGCTTAAATGTTTGCAATTTAGAAATGATGCATTTATGGTGAGTTTTCAATCGGCATTCAACAATAGCGCAATAAATTCACTGAGCACAGTGCCATGTGCAAAAGAGAAAAGGCAATCTTTCAAGTTGCTGAAAAGAGGGTTTCTTTTAAGGTCCCCACTCTTCAATTACATGTTTTCTTCTGAATTATTTTAGCCTGAGCCAAGCAATGTTTACAAAAATGCACGTGTACATAAAAATGAAGATTTTCATGAAAATAACATATAAAAACACATTGTTAGCTTGCAGTAATGGTTATGTTAATTAAAACTGCATGTAAATAGGTGCTTATTGAGTAACATTTGTGCAAAATGCTGATTTATATATATGATGTATATCCTTGAAATTTTAATTAATTCTCTTGAATTTTATGCATATATTGCTTTTCATATATTTGTATATTTTGCACATTCCTTTTGTGAAACACCTTGAGACGCTTCTCTTAAGTGATATATAATATCTATCTACATACATACAAGTCAAAAGCTCTATGGCAGTGGCGGCCAACCTTGGGTCTCCAGCTGTTTTTGGACTACAACTCCCATCATCCCTAGCTAACAGGACCAGTGGTCAGGGATGATGGGAATTGTAGTCCCAAAACAGCTGGAGGGCCAAGTTTGGCCACCACTGCTCTATGGCATTCAGCTTAAAAGATTAAAAGCCTATTGATCAATTTTATGCATAACTTGGTCAAACACCTCAGTAAAGGTCTGTGTAAACAAATAGTGGAAATGGAAAAGTACAGATGAGTAGCAAAGCCTAGAAATCACCATGGGTTTCATTAAAATGTTACAGTAGAATAGGTATATCCTAGCTGCAAAGGCAATAGGTTACAGCAGATTTTGAGTTCAGGGCAGACACTAGTTTTCTCTGGTCCAAATCCAATAGTCTATTGACAGTCCTCCCCACTGGCTTTCCAAAACGTGTGGCATCCTTATCCTGCTTTATTTTCCAAATCAGCAGGGCTCCACCAGAGTTAATGGACCATAATGTTACTAGGTGATGTGTGAATTTCTAGTTACATTATTCTATGCACAAACAGGCATTTGTTAATTTGCTGCTTGCAGTTTATTAAACTAATACATGTAAACTGCTTTGAGCAATAAATTACAAGATTAAGGCTTTTAATGATAAGGGATATCATTAAGCATTGCATGCTGGAAGTAGATTTGACAAACACTCTGTGCTAATGGAGTTTATTTAAAGAAGAATCTGCATGAATAGACTTTAATTACTGTCGTATTAAAGTTTATAAAAACAACACATGTCAAAGCTGCACAAATCCTGTTTGGAGTTTTGTCACGTGTGGTTTTTTTATATTACTTTGTTGACAAGCAAATTCTGCCACCTTACCAAAAAGAAAATAAGAAATCTAGAGATTCTCATTGTGCAGGAATTTTATATGCAGCCTATATATGAGGTTAGGCACACGTGACTTGCCTGAAGACATTTTGTAACCTGGCATTATGAAGCAAGGAAGCAAATCCTGTTAAGTTTGTGAACATGGAAATACTAATCTTCATATTTCTGATGAAATGAACTACACATTTTCATTCAGGCCAGGGGCCTATGCATGCTCTATCTGCTTTGTCTAAAATTGGACTTCCAAGAAGCTGTTTCTTTTTCAGAATACAGAATAAATCAAGCTGGTGTCTTGTTAACCTATCAATTTTTTGCTTCCTCCCATCTCTCTTCCCACTCAGGCCCAGTGTCTTTTAAGTATGGATTGAGAAGGAACTGATTTTGCTGCAAGGACAATGACTGCCACCCAACACAATCCAGTTAAATAGATTTGATGAGGATTTCGGATGATTTAACACAACTGAAACAGGGTTGGCCTTAATCAATTTTTGCATCCTTTGTTAAATGATAAATACCTATGCCTCCCATTATAGCACGAAACTATTTATAGTGCCTCTTCTGCTCAGCAAACACACAATTGCAAGTCGTAATATGACAATTGGTCCATATCAGACATGTAAATCCTCAGCCTCAAACTATTGGTGGCATCTGTTCACTCTACAATGGGTCAGAACTGGTCCATACAAGTCTAGTAAACAGGGTTAATGTTGACATCCTGTTTATAGTAACTTAATGGTAAAATCTGGCCTATAATGAAGTTGCAGAGTTGGAGGCAGTGTCTTTCTGGATTCCAGTTGCTGGTCTTGTGCTAGGATCCAGCTAGCAAGTTTCACACAGGCATCTGGTTGGCCACTGTGATAACAGGATGCTAGACTACATGGGCAATTGGTCTGATCCAGCTGGCTCTTCTTATGTTCTTAAATTGGACATTGGACTGTTTTTATCTCTTGGACTATACAAAAATTAGATGTTTGGTGGTGCACCTCAACCTGAATAATCTATATATTTATTTTCCTCTTGGCAAGCTAGCAATGCAACCCCAAAGCCCTTAGGTAGCATTGCTTCGTAGAATCATAGAGTTGGAAGAGACCCAAGGGTCATCTAGCCCAACCCCCTGCAGTGCAGAAATCTCAGCTCAAGCATCCATGACAGATGACCATCCAACCTCTGCTTAAAAACCTCCAAGGAAGGAGAGTCCACCACCTCTTGTGGGAGCCTATTCCACTGCCGAACAGCTCTTAAGTCAGAAGGTTTTTCCGAATGTTTAGTCAGAATCTCCTTTCTTCTTTCCATCTTTCCATCTTGGGGCAAATATCATCCCAGCGGCCATGGTTACATACATGAATATATTTTTATATTGTTTAGGTAACTCTGATCCTATAATTCCCCAAAGAATTGTTGCTCTTTTTTTAAAAAAACAATATCTTAAACATTTTTAAAAATTCATTATATATCATTTCCCAGTAGGCTTTTACCTTATTACAAGCCCACCACATATGGGAAAAGGTACCTTCTTTTTCTTTACAGTTCCAACAATTTTTGCTAATCTATTAGGAGTCAAATACCATATTCAACAATCGCTCCCATGCCTCACTTTCAATACCACTAAACATTTCGGACAGCAGGTAGTTGGGGAGAAGAACTTGCAGGGTTCAGTGATTTTGGCGATTAGCAGTGAACACTTTGCAATGTAGGCCTTGGCATTTGCAGTGACACCAACCCTAGACATCTGTTGTGGCACTGTAGACCCTCTATGCTGCATCAGTCCCTACATTCTACTGCTGCTGAATGGCTCAGCATCAGATCAGTCCTCTAGACAGCTACCCAATGTGATTTAAACGTCTCCTAAACCCGAGAGCATTTCCACAGAAAGCAAGGAGCAGAATTAACTATTCTACGTGAATAGGCCCATCATATTGCTATGCTGGAATACTGACATTTACACAAAAATGTATTATATCACGGCATTAATTTTCCAGTAGAACAATTCATATAACTTAAGCTAGGCTATACAGCAAAAAATTCCCCACCCTGCAAAATCCTTTAATACATCTAGACATTTCATTTTACAAGACATTTCATTTTTATGGCAATGAAATAAATCTCAACAGTGCATGCACTGCGCGTATATATATATATATATTCAGGACATAGCTACAAGTAACCTTTATCTGGAATCCCTTATGCTTCCTATATATATATTTTCCTTTCTGGTGGCAATAGAACAACAATGAAATAATTTACTGGATGAAGAATCAAATGAAACAGTATGTTTCTGAGATGCTGATGGAGCAGGGCTGGGGGTGGAATCCCAGCACAACACAACCATATACAAAAAAGTATTTGCTCTGTATCATCTGTGAAATGTTTTAAACATCTCTTCAGTATTTTGTTTGGTTGAATTATGTATGAAACTCTGCTGCCTTCAGGAAAACAGAGTGTCTTATATTTAAAATGTAATACGACTTACCAATGATTTATTTGACACTTTAAGGTTTCAATTCATACCCACTTACCTGGGAGTAAGTAGGCATGCATAGAATTGTACCATTAATATATGAAATGGGAGAAACCCGTCAAATCAGGGCCAAATAGCCCACAAGCTCACTTCATTGGTGGAGACCTGGAACTTCAGATCACTTCCAGGTGGACATGGGAAAAAAGGCAATCTGTCAGGTAACTTGTTCCCAAAACACTGGGGGCTTTAAAGGTTAAGCCCAGCACTTACATTAGGCCCGGAAACAGATTGGGAGCCATTGTACTGTTTCATGAGGTTAGGTGCAGGATTCATGTCTATAACCCCAGGAGAGCAGGTATTTGAAAATTTCAGTTTCAGAACCGTTCAAGGTAGGCTACATAGCATTTATGTACATAACATTTGTGGTCATTTGAAAAACAGACACACACATTATTTCAGTAATCTTGACAATATGTCTTCAAGGTAAATTGGTGTTAATAAGACCCTCCCCCCCAAAGCTGAGAAAGTGGAGAGAATTTCTGGCTGGTTAGCTTAACATCCATTGCAGGGAAAATGGTCCAAAGTCTTATTAAAGATAGAATTGCCAAACATAGAAGTCTTGCTGAAGCAGAGCTGGAATGTTTCCCACAAGTTCCTTGAGAGTGTTGGTAAGCATACGGATGCTTATTATAAGTACAGAATATTGAACCAAGGCTATATGAGCCCTTGGTCTTAGCCAGCAGGGCTTTTCTTTTGTTTATAAGAGCTATCCATGCCCAGTGTCATTCAAAAATACCAGCTGTCTGAAGTTATTTTTATTTTTACATTAATATCCCAGGGGACTCTCGATATGAATCACAATCTGAATGGACAATGACACAGGTGCAAAGCAGGTGTTTACTATTTCTCACTGCATCATGTTTCAAATGAAAGTGGCCTTCTGAAACTGAACCTGTTAGTGTGATGGCCTGGGAATCCGATTCAGAGGCTGAACCGGAGGAATCCCAGCCTGCACAGGAGTCCCCGCCTCCAGGGCCGGCTGAACTGGGGCAGGGCCTTGATTCTGAAGCGCCTGCACCTGTGCCGGATCCTCAGGAGCAGGCACCAGGTGAATCCACTCTGGCTCCGGAGGTGGTTGAGGACACAGTGCCTACAGGTGCGCCTCTCCCAACCCTGTCAGGGGAAGGTGAGTCTCCCCCTGGGTCCAGTAACCCTCCAGCCTCTCCTGAGCTGCAGAGGCTCGGGGCAGAGAGGCGGAGGGAACTGGGTTCTCTCAGGAGGAGTGCTCGCTATAAGGCCAGGAGAGGCGGGTCTCCTGGGGGCCAGGACTGCCCCTGGCTCAGAGAAGATAAAGGCCAGTCAGCCTGGTCCCAGGTTGCAGGAGCAACGTCATTGAAGAGCTGTTTCGGCCAGCACCCAGTCCTGTTCCTCCAGAGTTCCTGTCCTTGCCTGGCTTCTTGCTCTGGACCCCGCTTCGCCTGTGGAGGACTGTCTGCCGACCCTTGACTCAGGTCCTGGACCTCGCACCACGGTAACCTCCCCCCGGGATCAGCACAGTTAGGAAAGCTGATATTAGCCATTTTGGAGGGGAGTGGGTAATTTTGTCAGAAAAATATTACAGAGAAAGGCTTAAGCCATCCACTTCCACTCCCATTCTCCCTCATCTACAGCCACTATTTTTTTAAAAAAAAAATGAAACAAACTGTAATTACTCCTTTGACCTATAGTCTCATCATTCAGTCCTGAGTCTTGATGTGCATTGGGTGGCAGAAGAAGCACATGATAGATCAATGCCACTGAGAGCCCATTGTTTGCAGTTTCCCCCCCATTAGGTCTTTATCTGAGAAAGTCTTGTTACAAAAAAAAAAAAAGGCTAATGAAAACAGGTTTTAGAAGCATTTCTAAAAACAACAACACACCCTTCCAATCCTGAATAAAATATTTGGAAACCAAATTGTTTACTGAATTATAAATGTTAAAATGAACATATGGGTAGAAGCTGGGCAATGAAATGCTTGGCAGCTGGGTTCACTGACCTGATTCCAGAAAGTCCTTTGGGTGTACATAGGTGATCTCACTAGAATAGTTCGTACGTAAATGGCTGAAGCATCAGCCACATGCAACTTAAAAGGAGAAACAATTGGTGCACAGTGAAAAGGCTTGTGATGTTAAGAGGAGGTCCACAAGCTGCATTTCAGACATACTTTTCAAAACTCCAGCCCTTGTTCTTGATTCTAAATCCAGGACTTTAAGCGGTGGTAATATCTGCATTATTGATGTTGCATGTATTCATACACTTAGTTGTGTGAATAATTAACAACGTGCTTCAGGGCATGTAATTCACCTCGCCTCTAAGAATATCCAAGCGCTTAGTAAGTATGTTTCTCGTTCATATGGGAGACTTGCCACTCTGCCATTTATTTATTATGAGGTCTCCACATGGCAGGTTACAGCATGTTTAATAGCACAAAATATGATAAAACCAAGATTGAAATCCCAAATGTTATTGAATTTCTCCCAGGCACATGGGTCAACTGTTGACATCCCTAGTAAGGACCTCTATTTCTAAAACGCTATATCTATTCTGCAAAACAAACAAAGAAACACCAAATTGAAACTTGTAGCATACTAGGGGTTGTATACAGCAAAGTTGTCCCATTAGTGCAGAACTCCCAGAACAGGATGGGTGCATGAAGAGAGGGAGAAGAAGTCCCATTGTGTAGGCAAAGGTTATTCCACTAATGGGGCAACTCTATAGTGTTTAAGGACTGGGACAAACCTGGATTTGAATTGTGAGCACTACGATTCTATCCTTATCATTTGCACTCTTTGTTTCTATAGTTATTTATTTAAAATGCATTTTGATGCTTAAAAGTTTAAAAAGTTGTAGACCAACTTCAAGAATGAGTGGGATTAAAAAAAAAATAGAACAGCCTGTCTATTGCCCTGTACCATCCAAACACAGTAGAAATAATGTGGTGAGTTTCCCTGTATGTGCTGAGTATTTTGGAGAATTCAGCATGGAAAACTCATTTTCTTCAGGTCTTAGCTGTATGCATTTTTGTTGTGGGCTTTCTGTAGGTATCTGGTTAGCCACTATGAAAAACAAGGAGCTGGATCAGATAGGCTTCTGATCTGATCCTGCAGGGCTCTTATGTTCCTATGATTATTCTGTGCATTCAAGCATCCTTTATTCTCATACTCAATGACAAACCAATAAGCCAGAAGTATTGTTGCATGCCACCCCATTCTCCAAGCGGGGCAAGAGTCCAGGGGTTCCAGGAGCTTCCCTGGGGTTTGGGTTTCCTTTTGGAATGAGGCACAGCAGAGTTTGTGGTGTCTATGAAATATGGTTTATTTGCACATATGTACAACCTGAGTCTACAATTGAGGCGTTGACAGCATTAATGCCCCAATAGGGTCTTGTTTTTCCCATAACTGCAGACTCGAATTCAAACTGAAATCAAACATTGCTCAGATTGTCTCTCCGGCTTGCTACTTTTTCTACAAATTCCCAACTCTCACCTTTGTCTTTTTCTAACTACCAGCCAGTTGAGGGAGGCGGGGAACCCATTTGCCATCTCACGTAGATCCGCTTTCCTTTGTTTGCCTTAATGTCCCATCATCCAGGCTATCACCTTGGGAAGCTAGCCTGCCTTATATTTTAACACTTTTATCAAGGGTGAGAAGGGTCTCTGCATACAGCTTACTGCCCCCCACCCCAAACTTATTACAATATATTGGTGTTGTAAGTTGATTTTCTTGAAGGTACCTTTTAAAGGGACATACTTATAGAGAGTTTTATTCATCATAACAGTTTTGCTAGGCAATGTTACTCTTTTCAATAAGACTTGTGGCCGTATTATGCTTGAAGAATCAAAGTAATGGGATTCTGGCTTTCTTTTCCTGTCCACTAATCAGAATTAGTTTGGTGTTTCAGCTCTCCAGACTCCTAAAACCAGTAAAGGAAGTACAATACATAATCTTTATTTTTAGAAGCAACATAATTCAATGTCCTCAAAACTTATTTAATGGCATATTCCTAAAAAAGCCAAACCCCTCTATAAAATGTTGTTAGAATAGTAGATTCCGAAATGAAAGGTTGAACTTGACTTTGATTAGAATAATTTGATTAGGCGAATGCATCAGTTCTGTCAGCCTTGTTCAAGGAAATTGCTCAAATGAATCCAAGATGACAGACAGAGGCCTCTAGGATACCTTATGAGATACATCAGCAAGGGAGCTGGAGAGGTGGTTTGAGGAGGAAAATATCCTTACTGCAGGAGCTAGCTTTCTGTCTCTGCAGCTATCACAGGCACAATCATGTAGGGGCACTGAACATCCTTGTTGACAAAGCGGTACTTGTGTCACCAGTGCGACAAAAGGGATTAAATCCAGAAATGCTATCTTCCATGAGTTTAACTCTCTCCAAAACTCATAATGGGCTAAATCACTGGAGTCATTCAAAAAGCAACCATGGCTCGGCTTCAGTTCTTCGTTTGCCTCTTTGCCCATTTTCCACCACCAGCAGCTGCAGTGATTGGAACTCCCATTTTGCCCCATAGCAGGTGGAGGAGTTCCAGGCAGGAGCATCACAGAGAAAGCTTCAGAGACAAGCAAGATACTTATTTGGTTGCAACAGTGATGCTACTGGTAACTAGTAATGATATTTCAGTTGAAGATATATGGACAAGATATGGACAGACAAGCTCATAATGTGCTTGGATGCACATCGTATTTCAGTACAACATGATTGGCAGCAATCTCACCCCATGGTTGACGTATCCATGCATTCATAAAAAAACACACCATTTAATGTCACTAGTTTAATTCTAGATATTTTCTCTAGATAAACATTCCAATTTCCTTTCAGGCATTTTGAGTGTCTGTCTTAAACACACTAAACATCAGAATACACTATTATTATTTTGCATTTTGTGCAACAGGGAGTTTTTAAATAAAGCTCCATTTTGTATACATCTCAACTCTTATTCCCACAAATATTTTGGTATCTTCTTTTCTGTTCTCAGGAAATGAATTGGCCATTGATTTTCTGCAGGGTCACAATGAGGACTTTTGCAGTGAATAGTGGTTCAAACACCTGGACTACTAAATTGAATGGAAGGCTTTGCTTTGTTAAACTTGTCACACGAAAGTGTTTTTCTACTACTTGATAAATTGTTTTCCAGCTCCCTGCTCAATTGAATGCTTCTTTAGCCATGGAATCTCCTGAGGAAATTATTCTAGAATTAAAGGAGATTGAAGGAAAGAACTTGATGTCTGAGAATTAATACCGGCATTTACTTTATCGTTATGGCTCTCGTTTTCCTCACAGTTTGGGGCAATGAGCCCTGGGCCTCAGAAAGCAAACGAACTGTTCCGGAGATGGAATAGTGAAAATTGTTATTTAGAAACTTAGAAGACTGAACAGATCCTAAATGAATATAGGGCCCTTAAAATGCAATATAGATAAACTTGGAGCCAGATTCTAGGCACACAAATTACTTCAAAATACACCACGCAAGATGTTGCAACTTGGAGCAAGTAGGGCAGAGCCACACTGCAAAAAACAAAACAAACAAACAACAACAGCTCTCTCACTCTGTCCAATGGCAGGGCCAGGCCTGCCCTGTTGTATTCTTGATGTTATTTAATTCTTTTAAAACTGATATATTTTATGGCTTCTGTTGTTCAATAACACTGTCATTCTGCCATAGTTTACCACCCTGGCCTTGAGTGCAATGTGAACACCTCCAGCAAAGCAAGATAGGAAGGTATCGTCAATCATTCTTCTTTCTTCCAAAGAAGGCAATAGCTCCTGTTGAAACCTTGCATAGGTGAAAGTAAACATAGTGTATGCTAATGGCAAGTGCTTTATTCGCAGCAGATGAAAACACATGAACGCACACCCACTCCAAACATTGTAACTGTAATCCTTCTGGATGCCAAGGAAGCTTCTGCTTCTGGGAAGCCGAA
This sequence comes from Podarcis muralis, assembly GCF_964188315.1. NCBI lineage: Eukaryota > Metazoa > Chordata > Lepidosauria > Squamata > Lacertidae > Podarcis > Podarcis muralis. Next base: position 45,484,271 of record NC_135656.1, on the reverse strand, counting down.
CCCCCTTAATGCAAATTTTGCATCTCTCCAAAACACTCCCCCCTCCATCTGCTTGCCATCAGTTCTGCCTGCTCCAGATTAACTAAGCTTGTTTTCATGTACCAAGGAAACAAGGTCGCTATACTGATGGGTTCTGTTCTCCTTTTCTGTTCCTGTAGATATTTGGGACTTGGATTCATTATCTCTAAAAATATAGTTTCTAAAGATCCTCTAACCCAAATACACAACAACAATAGTATCTCTCTGCTGATCCAATAAGAAATTTCGTTGTGGCTCAGGGTTGTGCTGACCCATAAAGTGGTTAATAAAAAATAGAATTATAATAAGCACTGTGCACCGCATTGCGTTTTGTCCCAGATCTGCAGAGGGAAAATAGTTCTGCTCTCAGCTTGAGAAAATGCAGTGTTTAAATAGTCTAAGCATGCTCCCTACTGAGCTATTTTAAAAAACCCTACTATTTTTACCAAACTAAAATGAAATTAAAATACTTCTGTCATTTATTTTCTTATATTATTGCCTTTATGCTAGCTGCCTACCAAGGATGAGAATAATCTAATCTAGTTAACCCATAGTTATCAGCCCAACCCTAAGTAACCATTCACACATACCTAGCTTCCTCATGTATTTTTCTCTTTTACAGTTTTTTCTCCTTCTATACCAACAATGATGACTATAAGAAAAATGTGCATTCTTCTGTAATTTTGACACAATAGTAAACACAGGTGTACGTATGTGTGTGTTTTTCTCGCAGCTCCTGCACATTTCCATGTAGAAAAAATGTGTTAGGTAAAATAGCATTTTCTTCCAGCTGTATAAAATGTTTTGCACAGCAGAGGGGGAGGGCTGGATCAGAGGATAGCTTGAGCTAATTTTTGCTTGTGTGCCTTTGCTGGACTACTGTTTGTGGAAGAACATGGCCGAAGGAAATAAAAGAAAGAGGAAGGAGAAAATACACTGTAAAGAAGAAAACCATGAGAAGTTGAGGAAGGTCATGAAATAACTACTTAAGTTTCAAATCCTAAGGATGTGAAAAAAATATAGTGATAATATATTATTTACTATTGCCTGGGCTTGTGACCAATGCATTTTGTTTCCTTACAGAAAACTTTTTTTGTGTTCAGCAGGAGCGCTTTGTCTGTGTAGCATCATGGTAGCAGGCTCCAGCCCCAAACTGTGTGAACTATAACTGTGACAATAGGACAGTGAAAATAAGTAACAGGTCAACACTGCTGCCTGCTTCAGCAATGTCCCACTTTGGGTGGTGATTTTTTGCATTTCAATTTGGCCACCCAAATCCAATTCCACTGAATTTAACTGTTCATATTTATCCAGCTTCTTAGAAGCTTTATTCCAATTTATTCACCATGTTCGATAGTTGCTAGTGCTAAACTAAGAAGTGCATTTTTGCTGTAATACCTTTTGTCTGTTCATTCTCTACCCACCAGAACTTTTTGCCTTTATCAAGGATGCAAATTTCAGTGTGAAAATCCAAAGTCACAAAAATGCAGCTCATTTCTAATTTATAGTGTAAAAAAGAAACAAAACAGCAATTTAAATTCACATCTGCCTGGGTTGTGTTTATTTCCGTTTGGGTAAAATGCTTTCTAAAGGGCACTTTTATTTTCAAAATGAATGTGAGGCTCAGGAATGTTGTCAGACAACATTTTGATGAGTGCTAACAGCCAAACAGTAAATTTCAGGAATTTATATATAACTGCAGATGTAAAGTCAGATCCTTTGATATCATGCCAACATGAAAAATGATTACACTAGAAAGGAGGCTTTGAGAAAAAGCTTTTGCTGCAATTTCAGAAGACAGGTAAAGGGATCTCAGTGTCAAGCGGCATTATTTTCGCTGCCAGGGGGACATATGGTGATTTTAATAGCATTTGGATCAAGCTAAACTGTGAACGAATACCCAATAACACTGATTCTTAACTTGTCATAATTACACTTAGGAAAGCACATTACACGTACCAGCTAAAAAGAGATCATCGTAATCCAGGAAGTGATTAAGTGGATGTGACAAAATGGAAAGCACAGGTCAGGTTGGTGTTCTTTGAAGAGTATGTTAGTGTGCCAAGTTTATAACAGGAGCATCTCCAGATGTGATACCTTTGATTAGTCTTTCAAAGCCACAACAGGCTGATGACTAGCAGAAGCCACGGCCTCATTTCTCAGCGCAACGGTTCATTGGCTGTGACAAATGTGGTCTCCGCGATAATGATCCATAAACAGAAGGAGCAGCAGCCATTGTGAAGAGCTCTTGCTAACAGGCAGGAACCCAAGACTGCAAGGCTCTTGGGAGGTTGGGAAGCCACTAGATCAGCTGCTCTCAACATGTGGGTCCTCGGGTGTTGATGATGAACTCCCATCATCCCTGAGCTCTGGCCTTGCTAGCTAGGGGTGATGGGAGTTGTAGTTCAACAACATCTGGGGACCCACAGGTTGAGAAAGGCTGCACTAGATCATAAGAAAGACTGACCTGGACAAACAACAGCAACAAGACATCCAGAGACTGAACTAGAAAACATCCCCAGATTTATGTCATCTGTGTAGCGCAGGGGTCACCAATGTGGTGTCTTCCAGGTATTGTTGGACTCATAATTCCACCTGACCATAGATCATGCTGGCTTGGGCTGATGGGAGTTGGAGTTCAGCAAATGTTTCAAAGGTATTATATTGGCTGTCCCTGGTATAAAACAGCTTTCTCTGACCTGGTGTCCTTCATACATTTTGGACCACAATTCCCATTAGTACCAGTTAAGGCATCCATTTGGGCTGGGGATATTAGGAGTTTGAGTCCAAAAACATATGGAAGGCACCAAGTTGGGGAAGGCTGGCATAGATCTTCATTTGATTCATATATGCTTCTACAAAACTTCCAGATTATTACAGCATAAAATGAACATATATTTCTTGTGGACAAATATATTGTGATTAAATCTGCAAGAACATTTTCAAACCAGATAACACTTCCATCTCTTTTTCTCTTGTTACATTTCTGCTCTTTGTTTGCACTTCCTCCTTGACATTTGGACTTTATCTTCAGATGTAAATAAATAAGCCAGTCAACCAACCGGCCAACCAGGAGCCCTGGAGACATTCTACATTTTACAGCCTACGCTGTATTCTAAGGAGGAATGGAAAAGAAGGCATGAGAATTGCAAATACTTCTTCAGTGATTGCTCTCCAGCTCCCCACCTCCATTTTCCTAAGGGAAAAAACACAAGAAAACCAGTAAAGGACTGGTTTTTCAAGCTGTTTCAATGCATGATGCTTCCAAAAGTCTTCTCCAAATTTCTTCCTGGATTTTGGAGTTGCAGATTACCTTGTCTTGTTTCAAGAGTGAAAACAGAAGCATTTGGATTTCTCAATCATTGTTCTGTTTCTAAACTGTATGCACAGTTTGCTACAGCTTCCACTTCCTTCCTTTCCTTCATTTCTTCCACCCATCAGTCTGATTTACACATGAACACTTTAAAATAGTAATATTTATGTGATCAAGGAGTTGCAGCACAAAATCAGATTTTCCAGATTCTGCTGACCGCTGAAGAGTATATTATAGAAAGGTTTTGTTTTGTTTTGACCATTTCTTATGGCCCAACACTGTTTCCCCATGTAAAATCATCCCCCAATGAGCAGCCCATGCAGTTTATGGTAGTAAAATCTTGGTTCAACCAACAGAGGGGTTCAGTGACCTCACATGCAGATTATACCTGTCTATGCTGCATGTTTGGGTACTGTGGTGGATTAGAAGAGGGAAAATAAACTGAGCTTGAACCCTGGGGAGACAGAGGCACTTCCCTTTGCCCAGGCTTAGAAAATAATAATAATAATAATAATAATAATAATAATAATAATAATAATAATAATAATAATAATTTATTTGTACCCCGTCCATCTGCCTGGGTTTCCCCAGCCACTCTGGGCGGCTTCCATAGAAACCAAAGATACAGTAAAATATCACAGATTAAAAGATGCCTTAAGATGTCTTCTGAATGTCAGGTAGTTATTTATCGCTTTGACATCTGATGGGAGGGCGTTCCACAGGGCGGACGCCACTACCGAGAAGGCCCTCTGCCTGGTTCCCTGTAGCTTTGCTTCTCGCAATGAGGGAACCTCCAGAAGGCCCTCGGTGCTGGACCTCAGTGTCCGGGCTGAATGATGGGGGTGGAGACGCTCCTTCAGGTATACTGGGCCGAGGCCGTTTATATATACTACATGACTAATAGGGTGGTATTCAACTGAGTTTTATTGAGACTAGACCTATAAAAATGAATGAACTTGACTAAGTTAGGTCCAGTACTATAAATCCAATGGGTCTACACTGAGTAAAATATAGCTGAATACCAGTCTTGGTTTCTATCTGATGATCTCCTGAAATTCAGTAGGATTAATTTCATTCGACCTATGAGGTAAAATTCAATCAATAACAAAGGGTGAAAGGAATGACTAGCAACAGGTATAACTAATTATGTAAATGAAGCATAGAATGTACATTATTGTAACCAACAGCACGTGTAATGCTCTTTAGGATCACACCGCATTGCTAATTTAGTAAATTAGTAAGCATAGCAAAGTGAATGCTGAATGATTAATAGGCAATATTGTGTGAATTATATACCCCCTCCATTGTAAGGCTTCCAATTTTGGTGGAATTTGCAGGCCAGAAGGCAGAGAGGCCAACTGTAGGTCAATTACAGGCAGAGCCAACTAATTCTAATTTTGCTCCCATTCTCCTCTCTACTGCATTCTGTAACAGCAACACCAGTATTACGGAGGAAGGAGATGACAACCAGCACCATACGCTGGACTGGAGGTAAGTATGAAAGCAGACAGGGGGAAAGCTGGCTCAGGGCAGACCAAGGTGTTGTACTTGCCTTAAAGGAACAGCCTGCACAGAAAAATGCAAGCCCAGGCTCTAATTCTTAGTTTTAGACAATGCTATTTTTCTGGGGAAAGAGGTGCAGGAACTCACAATGAATGTGTCCTTGCCTTGTTCTCTAATAATGGCAATGGCGCCCATCTGAGATGTGCCAGAACTGAGTTCTGGTGAGTCCTATCTGAAAAAAGCCCTGGTTATAAAGAACTTGCAGTGAACTTGGGGGCTTGGACAAATTTGGAGCAATTCCCGTCTGGCTCTGAGTGCCAGCCCAGTCTGCTGACTGATCTGTACAATGCAAAACTGCTTGCAAAAATGTGTATATTAGGCAATATTGCAAAATAGATGCCTATGCACAAAAATGTATATTTTAGGAGCAATGCACACTAAAATGCTGATGCTGAAATGTGGTGAACTGAATTTAAGATTGGGAAAATGCAAAGCCGAGAGAAACCCAAACTGGCATATTTGTCCATCAGTGACCATACTTCCACTGTATAGTCTTTTACCACTGTGAAGGAATGCATATGCACATCCTTAAAATCTCCCATACATTGTACTTGGATCCAATCATGCATACAATCCCTTCAAAGTCCTCCCCCCACCCCACAGTGCATAGAGAAACAGAGAAGGGGACCTGCAAATGAACTAAAGGACTGGAAAGCTGCATCACTGAGATCCAGCGCCAAGGGCCTTCTGGTGGTTCCCTCACCGCGAGAAGCGAAGTTACAGGGAACCAGGCAGAAGGCCTTCTCAGTAGTGGTGCCTGGCCTGTGGAATGCCCTCCCACCAGATGTCAAAGAAATAAAAAACTACCTGACTTTTAGAAGACATCTGAAGGCAATCCTGTTCAGGGAAGCTTTTAATATTTGATGAATTATTGTATTTTAATATTTTGTTGGAATCTGCCCAGAGTGGCTGGGGAAACCCAGCCAGATGGGTGGGGTATAAATTATTATAAATTATTATTATTATTATTATTATTATTATTATTATTATTATTATTATTTAAAATTGTGCATCCTCTGATTGCAGAATTTTAGGAAAACTCACAGGAAAACGGGAAATGAGGCAATCTACTTAATGGTTCAGAAATTTGTTTCTAAAAAGAATTGACAGCATTTAGCCAGGTTTCTAAGGACAACATATCAGGCTTTGATTCCATATCAGACTTTAGATTCCACTTGAATATCTCAATAGATGCAGTGGCAAAGAATAAACATCTACAAGGATTCATGAGATTTTGCCTGGATTCATTGCTTTGCTGCCTGGATTCAGTGCTTGTATACAGATCCCTGTTTCCCCCTCCTCCCCTGTCACATCAAATGGGAGGCCAAATGTACGCCTTTCAGATATCCACTTAGCTGGCTCTGTACGTTCAATCAGGACAAATGAGATGGGTGCATTGAGTGCACTTGTCCACATGTCAAGGGAAGCAGTCAAGGAGAGGGCTCTGTCTTCTTGTCCTGTGGAGATTCCTTTGCCTGTGGGTGCTGTGTCCGTGTAAGAAAGGATTCTGCCCTACGTTGTCCAGTCGTTTAGCATAAATGACTTACAGTCATGCAATTTCACGTTTCAGATTTGTTAAAAGGGGAAGGTGGCTTTGCAAGCTCTTGTCATCTTTTGCTAGTTGCGTGAGCACTTTTGGTAGGCCAATGGGTGTTTTGCTGTCTTAATGACTTCAGCTCTGTAATTACCTCTGTGAGCATGATGCTTAGTGGCATTTCTGGTTAAAGTCCTAATTAGCCTTCTGTAACTAATGAGCATGTGAAAGTTTGGCTTGTGGCTTATTATCTTACTCATTATTATGAATGATATGGTGAGAGTTTAAAGCCTGCCAGTTTTACATGGAGACATAATTATTTATGAAAAGGCCGTGCCCCAGAAATGGAAATAATTATAATCAGATTTAATGTTTTCATGGTTTGTGTATTTTTTCCAAGGGAAACAGATGCCTATAGGGCATTAATTACCAACATGGGAGATTTAAGACACTTTACCACACTGACATGTCAAATATATAAGTGCCTGGAGTGTAAAATAATCTAGGGTTTTGACATTGACCAGTTTTCCTCTTCTGTCAACACGTGGAGAGCCAGGTGACTTCGTAAGCTAACAGAAGATGTACTGGTGACCACCATCCACTTGGATGACTTTAAAAGAGGTTTATACAAATTAACAGAGGAGAATGCCCTCTGTTAGGCTCTTTTAATTTTTTAATTTTTTTTTTAAATAATAATTTATTTTAACTGCGTCAGACGAACATGGCTACCTATCTGAACATTGTAAAATGTCCCTGATCTGCAAGGTCAGGTTTGACTAATTTAGAAGAGATAATTCAGTCTCAGGCTTTATAACTCTGCCAGTAGCAGGGTTTGTAGTTTACATACCTTGAACAAGTGAAGTTTCTCCAATACATTTCCATATCTTTTTGGGATGCACCTGTTGACCTTATTTAATATGCAGCGTACTGTATGGTAGGTGTACTTTTGTATCCATGGAAGTGCCTTAATGATCTGGGAAGTGAATATGCAGCAAAGTTTTGACAGTGCTATTATCTTCTGGGAAAGTTTGTGTGTAAAAAGCTGTTATGAAATAAGGTGGTCTGCATGTCTATTCAATCTTTTTGATATTGATGCACACTTTTTAATGCACACAGTATGATTATTTGTTCCGCAGTCTACTGAGTGCTTGGAGGCCCACTGTTAATCTTAAATGATCACTACAAAATAAGAAACAAATAGTAGTCTTGTAAAGTAAATAGCACTTGAACAAGTAAAAAGATAATCAAAATTAGTATACCCTGCTAAACTAACTATGGATGGTATTCAACTGAATCTGAGTCACACTTGAAGTGGACCCATTGAAATAAATGGACAAGTTGCTTGCCTCCATTGTTCTTAGACACTTAAGTTCTCATCCGCATCTTGTAACTGATCACCAAATGCCTAACAACTGTTAAGGCATTTCAAGATAGACAAGCACATTGCACACAAACCTCTTGAATAGTTGATTTGGGGTGGCGTCATTTTCTCCAAAGTTGTCATTTCTGTGGGGAACATTTGCAAATAACAAGCAAATCTCATATTGTCCCATTTACTCATTACCATTTTCTCTGTCGTTGTCATTGGCAAGAGTACTTCACGTTCCTTCAGGACATATGAAACCCTTTCATAGGTTTTCAGTTTGCTTTGAGAACTTAAGATTCAGTAAACAACATGAAAAAAGACGGAGTCAAGTTGAAACATCCTGAAGGATTAAGAACAGCAGAGTACAGAAGATAAGAAAGAAAGAAAAGCCCTTTTGAACAGTATGGATTATTTCTTACTGCAAGAAACCATCTTCTCAACTGATAGAAATATGGCAAAGCAGAGTGAAGAATACATATCAATAGCAGCACATTGTAAAAGAAACTTCTATTATAGATAGAATGAATTCAGTTAAATATTTTGCGGTGAATGCTGACTTAATACAGCTGGATTGTCTCTACCCAACTGTCTTTTGAGATTACCACAGCTCCAGTATGCACACAGATTGGCAATGCATACATGGTGGAGCACCTCTGCGTGCTCAGAAATGTCCATGTGAGCCTCTTTGATAAATTATTCCTAAAAGCATCCAAATAGTAAGTGGAAGGAGGAGTGGGCCCCGTGCACTGGTCCCACGGCCAGTATTCTCACACCCACCAGTTCCACCTCTGACTTTTGCACATTGAATAGAATGTCTGAACAGAGAGGTGAGGACGTGCCTATTGTCAGCTCACACCATTGTGAGTACTTGCAGGAAGTTTCCCATGCAACTAAGTTCAGACTGGAGGGCACACCTCCTCTTTCAACATACAAAGATATGCCTTCCTACTGAGAGGAAGGTATAGGCTTGGGGTGGGGGTGGGGAAGTGAACAGCTGAAGATATGACTGCAGGAAAAGCCCCATGACATTTGCCTCTTCCAACAGGAATATAGCCAGGCATGCTTCAACACTACAGGCAACCAAGCCCTGCCTTGGAGGGTGGCAACCTCAATCCCTAGACAGCCATGAGTCGTCCCCCCCCCAGCTGCTTCCTTCTTGTAGTTTCCTGTCCTTCAGTAGATTTCTGTAGCACCACCTCAGTTTCCTGTGCATCAATGAAACGTTTATCCCCAGCACCAAGTATTTGTCTACAGTGGTACCTCAGGTTACATACGCTTCAGGTTACATACGCTTCAGGTTACAGACTCCGCTAACCCAGAAATAATACCTCAGGTTAAGAACTTTGCTTCAGGATGAGAACAGAAATCGTGCTCTGGCGGTGCGGCAGCAGCAGGAGGCCCCATTAGCTAAAGTGGTGCTTCAGGTTAAGAATAGTTTCAGGCTGAATCCCAAAGCCACAGCTTTGGGGTGGGGTAGGACTTCCCTTTGAATCTAATAGGGAAGCATGGCCCTTTGGAGTGTTAAAGCTGTGAGTCCTTCCAGCCTATGCTCAGATTGTATACATGTATAAATAAAACCATATACCCTAAAGATACCACAGTCTCTATTGACCTTCACTGCAAGGGAAGTGAACCCCGAGCAAGCACGGGAGTCACTCTCCACTTTGAGTTTAGGAGGCAAGCAAAAATATGACTACTTATTCCAACTGAAGTTTCACCTTAGTTCAAACATATGGTTAATTAATGATTCATCTATTCTGCTATAACCTTTGGAAATGGATTTTGGATCAGTGTCACAGAGAATACTACTGGGAGAGAATATAATATTGAGAAAAATCTAGATGTGCTTGCTTTAATCCTTTTTTTTCTTTTTTTGAAGTTTTATTTGTTGCAACTGAGCTTGGATGGATCACTAAGGACAATTTCACTTCAGTGACACTGTAGCTTCTACAAATGCTAGGTCAGAAGAATAAGTGGTTTTTAAAAAGTCATGTCAGCAGAAAAAGCACGTTAGGGGGCTGACAGCCCAATCCACAATCCTGTTAAGTTGAAGAACTAAATAAAACTGGCTAAAACTTGAGTGCTTTAACTTAGCTGGCTTGTGGAATTGTATGAGAGCACATCAAAGTACAACCTCTGTCTGAATCCTCCAAAGTACCCATCAGTGCAACAAGAATGGACACAATTGGTTACCTAGTCTTATTAATTAATTTTATATATAACCCCACCATAAGATTATATTGTTTTCATGACAGAAAGCTGCCACTTGGTAAAAAACAAACACATACAAACACATTTTACTTTTATTTGTTGTATAAAGACATATCATGAATGTGGGGTTCCTGATCAATCAGTTGTATAAAATACTAGAAAGAAAGAAATAAAGTAGAGAAATAATTTAAAAACCTCTCAGAAATTTGCTCTCAGAATTTTTCAAAAGTTCCACATTCATTTTTCTGTTCAGGGTATGTGAGCACCAACTATTTCCCCCACAATCTGGCTGCACCATACATTTAAATCACATCCCTCATAAAGAATTTTGGTTTATGACTTCTGTCCTGACTACTTTAATATGCTACTGCAAATACCCAACCAACAAAGAAAATGTCACCCAGTGCTTTTTAGTCACTGTGGGTGAACCACAGATACAAAATCCTTTTCCCTTGACATTTCAGGTTGCAGCCAGCTGGAAGTCAGTGTGGTAAGGCAGAGCCATGGAGCCTGACATGGATGTCACTGTGGCTTACCAGGGCAGGGCAGCACAGTGGGAAGGTTGGGGCTGCACCAGCAGAGCAAACTTAGTGCTCTTGCCAGTGTTTCAGTGCAGCCTTGACCTCACTGCCACCCTGCCCTGTCCAGTGAGCATTTACAGTGAGCATTAAAAAAGTAAACCCAGTGCTAAAAGGTAAATCATCAGTAAAAACCATTTACGTTAATAAAAAACTCATATGACCAGAACAAGATGTAGCCTGGTGGGTGCTGTGGTAGCCTTTATGGAGAAGGAATTCCAGTGCAGGGATGCCAACCACAGGAGAGTTTGCCTTTGTGGGTACCCAGGGCCAGGATTCTTGCCAACAAAGGTCCGTATAGTTAAAGCCATGGTTTTCCCAGTAGTGATGTATGGAAGTGAGAGCTGGACCATAAAGAAGGCTGATCGCCGAAGAATTGATGCTTTTGAATTATGGTGCTGGAGAAGACTCTTGAGAGTCCCATGGACTGCAAGAAGATCAAACGCATCCATTCTTAAGGAAATCAGCCCTGAGTGCTCACTGGAAGGACAGATCGTGAAGCTGAGGCTCCAGTACTTTGGCCACCTCATGAGAAGAGAAGACTCCCTGGAGAAGACACTGATGCTGGGAAAGATGGAGGGCACAAGGAGAAGGGGGCGACAGAGGACGAGATGGTTGGATAGTGTTTTCGAGGTTACCAGCATGAGTTTGACCAAACTGCGAGAGGTAGTGGAGGACAGAGGTGCCTGGCGTGCTCTGGTCCATGGGGTCACGAAGAGTTGGACACGACTAAACGACTAAACAACAACAAGGGCCAGGATTATCTGACTATTCTCTCACTGAAGATGCAAACGTCATGTCAGAGACATAAAACATTGAAAGGTCAACTAGCTGGGGGAAAGTATTTGTCATTAGCTAAATCATGATGGTGAATATACGGTAGATTAATGGTTTCAGGGGAATGGGAGCTGTAGTAATTGCAACCCTGAGAAATGTTTATTTGACATTTACTCTGCCAAATCCAGGGTCACTTGATTAATATATTTGCTAGATGCGATACTACTCTAAAGACCCTCACAATGAATATGAGATTTGCAAGTGATCTAATGGATCATCTTGTTCAGCATCATGTATACACCCTCCCACAATAGGCTTGGGGGGGGATCATTAAGACTATTGAAGCTCTTATGGCTTCCCGTCAAATACCTCAGGAGTTCTAGCCAAACCAGAGCCTCTGCATTTACTTAAAATTCTCTTTAACCTTAAGCTAGTGGCAATTTTAATTGTGTATTTGTCTGAAGTCCAACAACATCTGGAGGACCACAGAATTCCCATCCCTTACATACACTATCAATCTGAGGGATTAATTGGTTTATACAGGATGCTTCCAGCACTTGTCGACGTTCCCTTATAAGTCTGTTTTAAAAACCGTTTGGCAACATTTTTTATGTTGGGCATCAATAGTCTGGTTCTATTGCATTTTAAGAACAGTCCACACTCTTTTTACAAGTCTCATTTGTTTCAAATGTTTCTCGGAACTTCATCACTCTAAACTCCCCACCCCCCATGCATGCAACTCCCTCTCAGACACACTCTGAGACCTCCATCTAAGAACATAAAGAGAACACTGCTAAATCAGGTCCAAAAGCCATCTAGTTCCAGCATCCTCTTCTTCCTCAGTGGCCAACCAGATGCCTATGAGAAGCCTGCAAGCAGGACCTGAGTGCAACAGCACCTTCCCCATTTATACACCCCAGCAACTAGTATTCAGAAGCATATTGCCTCTGGTGTGGAATTTCAGAAAGGTGGAATGTTGCAAATTCTGGACTTCCTGTTTCTTACTTTGGTCATCTACATGGCCTCACAATTATATTTTCCAGTATTGTTTGCGCCAAGTACATTGCAACTTCTGACCTCACCACACTATCATCCACTTTAGACAGTGTGTGATGTCGAATTGACAAATAAGTTTTGAAATATTCCGCTAAGTTTTCTGAAATAAATGAATAAATACATTCAGCAATAGTGAGATGTAAGGCATGGGGTTCCCTGGTCACACTGTGTTTTCTCTACAAGACCAACAGTGCTGAAAAGAAACTAATGGTTGCTTTGCTCAGAAGAAGACGACTGTTGACTGGATGCTGTCATGGATTCACTCTGTTGAACAGGAACATATAATATTAACACATTTTAGTGCAAGCACATAATGGCACTCCATTGAAATATGAAAAGCAGTTTGGTCTGTATTACCAGAACTGACATTTATTTGAGATTGGACATCTGTTTTCCACTTCATTGATTTGCTGTCGATAAATATGCAGTGTGTGTGTGTGTGTGTGTGTGTGTGCACATTTCAATATTTCTCTTTTCTTTCAGCAGGACGTTACTCAGCAGCAACATATGGCACACACACGCGCACGCGCGCGCACACACACACATATATATATATTGTCAGTTTAAGAGTATAGTGCTCATTGTCTAACATCTCAGCATACATATGCTGGATAAATGTGTTCAGAACACAAACAAATATCAGCGTTGTCATTTCAGAGCCATTCATACAATATATACTGCTGGAGATTGATGGTTCCTAAGGAAATAACACAATAAAATGTGAACATAATGCTAGACCAGACGCACCAGGAGACCCCCCCCCCTTTCTATTTGGTTCAGTTAAATCAATATTATAGCTGAATTGGACAAGCAAAGTCTGTGGCGTGTTGCTATGGGAAGCAGTAAGATTTAGTACCATCATGATGAATACTGCCATTGTCCACAATGTTTTGATGGGTTTAAGGTGGCTGTATTTCTGATCGTGCTTTTTTTTTTTTTTTTTTGGCAGATTTTTATTCTGCATTCCCCAGCAAGGGAAAATAAGATAACAGTCCTGGAAGAAGAAAAATGTCAGGTGAAAGAGAGAAAGTCAGAGTCATACACACAACCTGGGTAGGTAGCAAGATATACTTGGAAGTGTCACAAGAAGCGATGCGTAACATGACCTAGATCAGCCTTCTCAAACATCATCAATGACCACTGAGCATGCTGGCTGGGGCTGATGTGACTTGGAGCCCAACAACATCTGGAGGGCAACAGGTTGGGGGGAAGACTGCTATTATACTTTCAACTTTTTCAGATCTGAGCTGCACCTTTAGCTCACACATCCATTTCAAGACCCACTTAATTTTCCCTCATTTATTTATTTATTGGCTTATGTGCCACAATATATAAAGTATTTAGCTGGTGAGCATAAATCATCTGGAAAATGGTATGAAAAGTTTATACAACATCTGGACAGTGATCCAGATGTGGGCAACCATATGGAAAGTGGTTGTGCTGCTATTGCAACCCACCTAAGGTCAGTATACATCGGTAAAGTTGTGTATAGCTTGTAACAGCAATGGGAGACTATAGTTACATACAAACATATTCTGTAGCATACCAGGAAACCTAGAGTGGAATTGAATGTCACTCTGTGTTGAATATTCTGCCTGCAGAAGCCCAATAGCTTGGGATCGGGCACAATCTCGGCGTGATTGTTGTACTAGGTTAGAACTGGCACAGTGAATGGGTCTGAATTGGGCCCAGTTTTCCTGCTTCACCCATTTTCTGTTGCAGGTGCCCTACCACTTTGCAGGAGGGGTGATCGGGATTTTCGCGCTAAGCCCAGATCCAGCCCAGATCCAATCCAACAGAAGACTAAAACTTGGAAGCCAAATAGATTTTATCTATATTTGTTGGCTTCAGTGGCATATGGATGAAAGTGGATGAGAAAGAGCTCCCTGAAAGGCATATGGGAAATTAAAAGCAAGTGCTGGTCTTTGGATGAATATGTATTGCTTTTGTTATACTCCTTTATTGCTGGATTGATTTTATGTCCACTCTAACAAAGGCCCATTGCACTGATACAAAGTAACAGGACTACAGTCCTATATATCTGCATTGTTGTAGATAAATGGACGATGAGTCATAGAAAACAGAACTATCAAGCCTTAAAAAGGGACAATACAAATGAGCCTACATCAAATTACCGTTCTGAAAACAAAATGGTGTCTCTGTTACAAATAAAATAGCTAATTACAGAATTTATGTCATGGGGAATTGACAATGTCTCAGAACAGGCTGACACACTCAGAGATGAAAAAGACAGGATTGTTGTTTTTTTGGTTTCATTTTATTAGCCTGTTCTGCTTTTCATAACCTAAAACAGACATAGCCAGTGTGGTGTGTGTGTGTGTGTGTGTGTGTGTCCCACCCAATATGTTGTTGGACTACAACATTCAAAATCTGTGATCATTGGCCATACTATCTGGGCTGCTGGGAGTTGTAGTTCACAAAATATGAAGGGTACCACCTTAGGTATATTTTAAGACATCTCACCCATTATATACCCACTGGTCACTCTGCTCTGTAGAAGGGACCCTTCTGCAGATTCCACCTCACCAGAAAATCTATTCTGTAACACATAGATATTAGGTCTTAAGTGTGATGGCTCTTTGAAACTCCCTCCTGTTATATATCAGCTGCCACCTCTAATATATTGT
Organism: Podarcis muralis; assembly: GCF_964188315.1. Taxonomy (NCBI): domain Eukaryota; kingdom Metazoa; phylum Chordata; class Lepidosauria; order Squamata; family Lacertidae; genus Podarcis; species Podarcis muralis. The sequence goes on along the minus strand of NC_135656.1, from coordinate 45,469,207 downwards.
CAGTGCCTCTTGAAGGTCTTACTTTTTCAACAAATATTTTCAGTAGGGAATCTTCTCTCAGTCTGCACCTGTAGTTTTATATATGTTTTCTAATGTTTCATGGGAAGAGCTGAAATAAACAAAGGATCTTACAGATCAGTAACTAGTTAAATACAGCTCAGTTGGTTAGAGCAAGGTGCTGATAACACCAAAGTTGCAGGTTTGATCCCTGTATGGGAGAGCTGCATATCCGTCCATTGCAGGGGGGTGGACTAGATGATCCTCAGGGTCCCTTCCAGAGGTGCCAACCTGAATAAATTATTGGGGTGCCAGGCAGGGACGCGGACTTATAAAAAATATTGGGGGGGCCCGGGAAAGCTCATGAATAATAAATAAGCTCATGAATATGCAAATAAAGTGGCGCCGCCTCCTCGTGAGCGAATAGGGGAGAGCGTGCTGCGCCTAGCCCCATGGAGTCGGCGCCTATGAGAGAGCCAGAGAGAGAGAGAGAGCCCGAGAGAGAGCGAGAGAGAGAGAGAGCGCAGCCAAGCCCCCTTCACCGCCTGCCCCCCCCGCCAGCCCCCTCTCCCCTCCTCCCTAGGCGGCAGCTCCGCCATGACCACAAACGGCGGCGGCAGCAGCAGCAGCCGCGCGCGGCCCGGGCTCCCCTCGCCGGCCGCGGGAGCCAAGGCGCGCGATAATTTGCTTAAATTATGTCAGCGGCGCCCGGCAGAGCAGCCCTCTCGGCCACGGCAGCCCGGCTCTCCCAGCCCCCGGGGGCCGCCCTCCTCCCTCGCGCAACCGCAGCGTTCCCGCCCGGGGAGGCGGCGCCCCCAGGAGAGGCGGCAGCAGCAGCCGCGCGCGGCCCGGGCTCCCCTCGCCGGCCGCGGGAGCCAAGGCGCGCGATAATTTTTTTAATTATTGGGGGGGCCGAGCCCCCCCAATAAAATTTTTGAGGGGGCTCGGGCCCCCTCAGGCCCCATGGGGTCGGCGCCTATGGTGCCAGGTAAGTCTTGCCCTGCATGATTGATCACATGATGATGCACACACACACCATTTAAATGGCAATGTCCATCAATTTGCGAGTGGGAGGGGAGCTCCCTCAAATAGGTGAAGTGAACATAGGCCCCTAGGAGTTAGCTCCTATGGTCCCTTCCAAATCTATGATTCTATGATTCTAAAGAGCAGGGAGTGAGGAATTCTGTGACTAGAGTGTTATAAGTTGGGCCCTGAAGGATCTATATTTGGGGTCCTCTGCTTTTTTACTTGCTCATATATGATCTGGAGTTAGGGGTAAGCAGTGAGGTGTCCAAGTCTGCCAATGACACCGAACTGTTTAGGGTAATAGAAACAAAATGGATTACAAGCAGCTCCAAAGGGATCTCTCACCTATGTACCCCAATGGGGTCTAAACTGGTGGAAACAGACCCAGAAAAAGATATTGATGTTGTGGCAGATGGCTCAGTGGAGATGTTGCCGAGGCCAGTGTGTAGTGGCTGCAAAAAAAAAAAGGCAAATTCCATTTTAGGGACCATTAGGAAAGAAAGTGATAATAAAACTCCCATTATCACAATTCCTTTATGCAAATCTATGGTGCAACCATATTAGGAACACTGTGCTAAATTCTGCTCCCCACATCTCAAATAAGGATATGTAGAGCTAGAAAATGTTCAGAAAAGGACAGCCACAGTTATCACGCAACTGGAACGACTCCCTTGTGGAAATATTGCAATGTTTGGGGCTGTTTCGTTTAGAAAAAAGAAGTGAACAAGAGGGGCTATTATTGAGATGGTGGAAAGGTGGGCTTCTCATCTGCTGGGGCTTCTGATGAAGGATTGATGTTGAGGGCAACATCCATAGCCTGTCACCTTATCAGGGTCAATGAGTTTATCTCCTTAAACATGGGTATTTTAACTATGGGGCCCAAAACAATTGTACAGATTTAGGCCACAAAGAAAAATACAGTTTTGGGAACTTTGCAAGCAGTTTGCAAAATAACATTGGGAATTGCTGCTCAAAGCATAAAGGGGGAAGCAATTGCCCTTCAGTGCACATAAAGAAGTTCTTTGAACTGGGACATTAGATGATTTCAGAAATCCACTCATTTCCTGAATAAAAGTTGGCATCATGCCTATCAGAGAAAGATTCCATCATTGATAACTGATAACTTCATTTGTAACTTCTTTAGACGTCTAAGACTTCTGGGGACATTGCCTGCCCTTTCTATTATGCTATAAATGCATAAGATCAATAAGTGATACATGCAATGTTTACCTAATATGGAAGGTCAAGAAAAAAGTAATTTTCTTCCAGCTATTGAGATAAATATTGAAAGGCAAACCACTGTTCAAAGTATTTTGCTTTACATTTGAAGTTATATACTATGATATAACAATCGATACCAGCCTAGAGTTGCCATGATTTCATTATTTATACTCCAGTGCTTTATGAACCATATTAAACCTGCTGCAGTTATGTGCACTGACAACCAGAGAAAAGCAGGGGGCAAGAGAAAGGGGCACAGCAAGATTATTCTCCTGCCACTGAAACCTTAAACCATTGCATGAGAAACCTCTGTTCTTGACTGACAAGATGGGTAGAGCGATGTCTAAAGGGAGCACCAGGAAGGTTCTTTTTAGAACTGGGTGGAATCCCACACACATCTTGGTGAGGCTGTTTATTCCCTCTGAAGGGTGTGTGTATCTGTGGCTTGCAGGGTGGCAAAAGTCATCACCACTTTAAGTGGTGGAAAAGTGAGCTTGTGAGTTGAGGCCCCACCCCCACTTGGAGATAAAATAATACACATGGACACAAGTATTTAGGTTAATGGGCTAAAAAAAGGCCACAACTTTAGTGGTTACAGAATGAGAGTTGTATTGGCTTAGGCACTGGATCGGACAGACTATACTTGACTCCTGCCCGCTCTGCCAGGAGTCAGGCAAGGGTTAACAACCAGTAGGGGGAGCTTGTTGATGCAAATCAACTGGAAGCTTTCCCCTAGAGTCACCGGGGGTTCGAGCCATGGCCCTAGCCATCACCAGGGCATCGAACAGGACCCGAGGAAGCCAGGAACAAGAAGGGAGAGACCGTGTGCCTGCGGTCATTCAAAAACAGCTAAGCCACTCCCCCACCCAGCCGTATAGGCTGGCTGGTGGGCATGACATGGGCACAGGACTCAGTGACTCAGGGGGCTGAGTTACGCCCCCTGCGAGCGTGGGAAGTGGTTCCCGCTCACAACACCTCCTGTCTGTAAAGAGGAGAGGCCTTCTCGTTCTTCTGTTCTATAATAGTCTTCCATAGAAGCCAACTCCTAGGGGCCAAGGGGTCTTCGTCCCCCCCCCCCATAAAATATTTGAGGGGGCCAGCCCCAGTCCCCAAGTTGATCGGCATTGCCATTCAAATGGTGTGTGTGCACAGCATCATGTGATTGATTATGTGGGGCGGGGCTTAACTGCCCCCCCATATTTTATTCAAGTTGGCACCCCCATAGACTTGATGAAGCCTTTTTCAGTAGAGTCCCTCTTAAATTCAGCTTTTAATGTAATATTGGATTGCCTTGAGGTCTCCCTACCACCTTGAAAATGTTTCCAGGGACCCTAGCAAACTCTAATGTGACCACAAACATAGAATACAGGGCAGGATGTGTGGAGAGATGCATTGGCTTTTTTGCTAGTCATTTGCTAGTAAAACTACAGTACTTATGCTATTTTTCAATTAAACTAGGAGAATGTATATCTTATGCACTTTCAGAAGTGATCATAATGTTTAAAAATATAGGATGCAAAATTTGCTCTAGGCATAAAAAACATCTTACCAGTGTTTTAGCTTTTATCTATAAGATAATATTAAGCATTCACTGAGGCTGAGAAGCCAGGAGTCTCTCAAGAATGCTGTGAGATTTGAGAAGTATGCTAATCAAGGAATGTATCATGAAATAGGTGATTGAAGTAGGGAGCACTAGTCAGCTTCAAAAACACTGACACAGATTTATGAAGTGCCATTAGGGGAATGAGGGGGAGATGTTCTTCTCATGCATGAAAATATCAGAAGGATTCTGAAATAACTTAGATGACCTTCATAAATGAATGTACCACTATGGCCATGACCATATGCTACCAACTGTATCATTTTGGTACATCAAACATTTGATGTTGAGATGCAGGGTCAATGTTCTTTGTTGGTCTTTGCGTATATTTGTTGTTATTTGGCATTAAATCGAATCGAGTTATGCAACCATAAGAGAGAGATTTGGGTTGGAAAAAGGGAAAAGTAATCTGCCTGAAAAACCTGCCTCCCAGCCTGAAAAATAAACTGAAGTCTATGAGGACACAGGGTATGAGATGTTGTCTCTGTTGATGTTGTCTGCTGTGTGTCATGTAAGATTGTATTGCAAATGATCTGTTAACCAGAATTCAGGTAGGAATCCACAGAAAGCAGCCATGGCTCAATTGCACAAACATGAATGATGTGAGGTGTGTATGCATCTTGGGCATTTCACCAGCCAGATCCAAAGGTAAAATCTTCTTCACAAATGACTGAGCCAAAGGGCTGAGGCAAAATTTATCAGAAGATTCCCCCCCCCCCCACCACCACCACCACCTGAGTTCTGTATAAACTGTCAGAGAGTTTCAGTCCTTCTTGGCATTTGGCAAAATGGCCTCCCTGTTTTCACCAGCCATGAATTTCTGGCACAATTGAAGATTCTGTTTCAGTTTTGTTCAGTTCTGTATCTCATCCACAAATTGCTGTGCCAGATGTTATATTCCAATGCTTTCTTCTGCCTGTGATTAGAAAAATCATAATGCTTGGAGATTGTAATGTATTGTGCTGTGATCCCACTCCTTTACATCATGTGTACGCAAAAAGCCAGAAGTTATCACTATTTCTCCAATTTGGATATTGGGATGTGCAATATATTTGGTTGATACATTTTTGGCCACCCACAGTGGGCGTAGGGATAAAAAAGAAATACACCCTCATGTTTGGGAACGATGGGATTAATATCTATAAAAATCATAATTAAAAACGTTAGTACATACTGGTTGGTTTAAATAAAAAATCATATTAGGAAGGCCTGTCTAAACAGCAGATTTTAGTATATGTCTGAAATAAGGTAAGGGTTGTTCCTACCAAAGTTCTACAAGTATAAAGCTCCACAAGGCAACTCAGTCACTTGTGGAAGCCAACCAAACCTCAGGGAGTGGGGCTTGCTTTGTGAATGAATCACATGACACCAAATCCTTTGAGCTGTTTGTTTGTTCCTTCTGGTGCACTACTGGATACAACCATAATTTAGGAAGACCACATCTCTATGATTTCTGAATCACATATTTACCTCCCAATAAATCTTTGTCATTTGTTTGCAGTCTGGTTCCTTTCTATAGGAGGCTGCTAAGTGGCAAACAAATATGAGGATTGGTGTTTTGATTGGGACCAGGATGTTACTTGTTCTTTCCAGGTTAACTAGGAGATGGGAGCTTGTGCCAGGGTCATAGATAAAAGGGCCATATCTAAATACTGTAATTAAATTCATTCCAGTTATTCTAATGCCATGATCCATAGATATAAAGCATGTAAAAAGCCCAGACTAGCACCCATCATTACAACTGAACAACACAATGAGGATGCAATAGAAACAACGCAGTACTTCTTTGCTGTCTTTACTTCTCCTGAATGGGCTTGAGAACTCAGCAATGATTGGTTGCATCAGGCTGGAGTTTTTCTCCACTTGTGTTCAAAGTAGGATTTTTCATTGGCCTCAGCTCTTGTGTGTACCAAGGAGCCAATCAGCCTTTAACAAGTGGGAGAGGCTGCTCAGGGGCAATTTGTCAACATCCCAGCTCACCTATGTATTTCACAGAGCCACCGGGGCTTTGACAGGAGCACCAGTCATATCAGCCAGAAAATCCCCAGAACTTTCTGAAAACCAATTGGATCCATCAGCTGCTGAAAATAAGAGGTCCACTCTGTGGAGGGAGGAAGCCACTGAAAGTCTAAATCACAGCATAACAAGGGACTCATGTTACAACCCACACTTTAAAATTACCCTCTTCTTGCCTGCTTGAGAAGACAAGAACTAAAATGTGGCCTGCCATTGAGCTGTTGACAAGATGTTGGGGTAGCAGGCTGATTGTCATGGCAACTATGAAGTCCTGAGCCACTAAAACTTAACACCTGTCTTTCTGAGTGGGTGAAGCCAACAAAAATAATTACTGAAGGCATTACAGATAGGGTTTAAAGTGGAGAAAGTGGTGGCTTATTCCTACCCAAAGTCTAACAGAAATGAGCAATGAGACAATATTGAAATCACAATTTGGTAGAGCTTAGAGGAAAAGATTAGAGAATAATTGCTTAATGTGATTAAAATAAGCTTTCATTGAGATAATCCTGGATCATGCAATCCTTTTGAAAGTTGTGACTCTGAAGTGTGATAATATTATAAACAAAGTGTAATATCGTGATCTGCATTCCTATTCTGGAGCATGAGTCCATCAATTTTTATCGAAGAGGCCTAACTCTTCAGGTGTTAACACATGAGGGAGGGGACACGAGAACAAGTGGATTAGCAACTCTCCCATCACCATTCCTGTCACATTAAATGACTTGAAGAGCAAACTTCCAAACTAGAGAGTGTCCTGTACTCAATGAGTCTTCTCAAACATTTTGGAACCCTGATTTTCCAGGTTTCTAAAATGCACAGAGAGCCTCCATGGGTCCAGAAGTCTCCCAGTGTCAGAAGTATGCCTTCCAACTCATGAAAGGTGATAGGAACAGTGGTGGAAGTGGAGGCAATGCTTTTATCCCCAGTATGCACACCCTTTGCATGTTACATTAACACCAAATAAAATCACCTGGAGACTGCTCTAGAATTCTAAGCGTCAGCACAAATCAGTTCCTTGATGTTGGCTATAACTTCTTTTCTTTACGCAGTGCAACTACCGGTGCTGTGCTCCACACACATACTGTGACTCCACTCCAGAAGTAGCTACTGAAGTAGCATTTTCATAGCCACAGTCTGCATTGTGTCCGATTAGATGGAAGGATTTAAGCTGATCAGCACCTTTCAGGAAGTAAATCTTAGCTTTATTTGAGGTGAAGTTAATGGGATGTAAATAGTCTTAAACATTAGTTCAGAATAGAAATGGGCAGCTGGAGAACACAGCTAGATTTAACATTCCAGTACCGTGCTATGGGCCTTTTGATAGGGCCCCCAACCCAAACGGTGTTCATTCTACAGCCTTCATTATTAGGAATAGACAAGAGGTCTTTCCCTCACTTACAGAGTATGTTGATATTCTCCATGCCCTTGTGTATGTGCCATGTGGTTATGCACAGCCAAGTAAATAAACCTCGGTGGTATAGAAAAAAACAGCTGCAGTCTAGGTGCATTCTGCTCGGTTTATTCTAATGTTAAGTCATGCAGCTCTGTATACAAAATAGGAAAAGACTATGAGGGTTTGCCACATAGTTACTGGGGCTTTCTTCTGAGAAGATGTGTCTCTGCCTATATTGCATATTTGTATACAAAACAACAGAACCCCCACTCAGAATGGAAAAGTACAGGGTGGAATTCAATCTGCACGGTGCACAGAATGAGGTATGCGCACAAGAGATTCCTCACCCTCCTTCCCCTGCGTGCCTCCATGCAACCACTAAACCTGTTTTGCGTTTCCCCCTTACCCTTCAGAGCATATTTAGGGGATACCCAGGACATGGGGGGAGGAGAGAAAGTCCCATTGTGCAAGCAGACCTAATTTTGTGCATTTTTTACTTAGATGAGAGCTTTGCAGCTTCCCTGATTTGCAAGCTTTGGGCACAGAGTAAAAAGTATAAAGAATTCTAAGACAAATAAGGGATAACTTGTGGTAGAAAGATGAGAGCAGATTGTTGGCATTAGCTAACATTCCTTGACAACAGAGCATTTGTCATTAAGAAGGAAAACTTCTCTACTGTCTGGTATTACTTTATTTCTCATATAAATAAATCTAATAATAATAGGTGCTCAGCATCACAATATGCAAATAGATTGCATCCATATCTGTTCCATTAACAATCCAATCTTATCCATGTCCACTCAGAAATAAGTCCTAATGCATTCAATGGAGCTTATTCCCAGGTAAGGCAATTGCACTCAATGAGACTTACCTCCAACTATACACTCATCTGAGTATTACATACACATTTGCCGTGGGATCCTATGCATGCCTACTCAGAGGTAAGTCCCACTGAGCTCAATGGGACTTTTCTCCAACTAAGTGTAGGATTGCAACTTCAGATTTCTCACTGACCCAGTCAGAGGTATGTCTGAGCCTTCTGAGATTGGTATACCATGGGAGACTGAAAGAAAGAGAAGCAATGGCAAGTGAATACTTGAAATCAAACAAGTAGTTTCAGTGAAAATGCTTTGATTGTATATAGAGAAACAGTGGCGAGGGAGAGAAAGCCAGTGAAGGAATGATTATATAAGGCAAATTTTCCCTAAAAGCAGTTGGTCTTTTATAGAAAGCAAATTAACACTAATGCACTAAATTCATTCAGGAGGAAAAGCTTTAAGGAGGATTGCTTTTACAAAGCAACACTGCAAATACTTTAAAGTAAAGGTAAGCTGCTTAATATATAGACTTCCCCAGTGATAAATTTAATTTTGTTCTTTTCTGATAGTAATTTAAAATGTTCTTAGGCAGTGGGTGTGCAATGCCTAGTCGTGAAAATAACAACTCAGGCTAGGCAATAATAAGAGGACTTTCACTCCCATTGTTAAACAATTAACAATGGAAGTCGCCGTCGTTTTCATTGTGTCTGTCAAAAACAGTAAGGCCTGTTATCAGTGTGCACAGAAAACTCCCAGCAATAAAGATAAATAAAAAAAATACTTCCAACAATCCTTGACTCCAGCGTCCAACAGCCAGTAGATGTCATTCTCTCTCTATTTCAATGTATGTTTATGCTGCTCTGATGCTATCTTTCACAGTACCAAGTGGAGGAGGGGGAAATTGTTTGTTTGGCTTCCTCCTAATCAATGCACCAGCTTATATCTTCCTCTTCAGTAATGTAAGGTGTCAGAGTGTGAAATTGGAATTTTATGATACACCTGGCAGCCAATATTCTATTGTCTTCCTGTCATTTATTGCATTTTTATTAATTTGGGGGGCAACACCCCATCTTGATGCAATGGAATACTTGGTGTTCTTCCTGTGGCTTTAGGACATATTTTTCAATGCTGCTCTGTCAGTTCTTAAGTTGCTAATGATATGAAAAGGTGTAATCACTGGGTAACTAAGCAGATTTTTAGCAACCTAACACAAAGCTTCTGCAAAACCAATATAATTCTCTTGCATGGTGTATGGTGCACCTAAGGATTTCACCACAAATAGCTATCATGCTTTGCCACTATGGAGCAGAATCCACAACACATTTTTGTGTGGTTTCCCTCATGATTTTACATAAAGCTAAGGCGGGCACTTGTTTCTAGAAGAAGACCCTCAACCTTACCAGCAACTAATGCAAAAGTTTTTTTGTAGCTAATTGTATTTGCTATGAGAACTCACAATATGCCACAATTTCACAAAAAGACATCTCCATCAATGGATATCTTTAAGATTGGTTTATACAGGTATCTGGCTGACCTTTAGTTAGATCCAGTCCTCAAAGGAGGAATTGGCAGAAAGAACATTTTATAGTCTTATCTGTTTATGTCACCCTGGTGTATTACCATAATTCCCTTATGTTGCTTTGTACTCTCAACTATACAGAGAATGATGCTGTCAAGGACATTTACATTGAGAACCAGAACACGGGGATGTAATTTTTCCAAGCAACAGTGTATTTAATTTCCTTTCTAAATAACACTAACAACTTTAAATCATTCTGTAAAACATGGAACCATTGCTGTAAACCATATGGCTAATTGGTAGGCTCTAACATACTGACCAATCCAGGTTCCTTAATGTTCTTTAGATCCCCATTGTTTTCCTCCAGGTGAAAGTGAGAGCTTCCTATAGAAAACAGTGGGAAATCCAATATTTTATCATACTCCCCCCCCCCCGGCTCCACCAAAGCAAATATGTTCTTGTTCAATTTATTGTTCAATGTGAGGATGGAAATTTCATCTAGTAAATCTAGTATTTAGCATATTTATAGGCTCAGTTGCCATGATATCCTGTAGGTCCTGGAAAAACACGGGTGCTTGTTAAGATGTTTTGTGGTGGTTATTTCCTTTCCTCCTTTAAATCTGTACTTCTGCATACCTAGGGAGTCTCCCTCTACTTCTTTGTTAGGTAATCCTGCTTCACTTTCAAACTGATAGGCAGTCAACCATCCAAATCCACTATTGGAGCAAATGATAGTGTGTGTGTGTGTGTGTGTGTGTGTGTGTGTGTGTGTGTGTGTAAAATAGAAGTGAAATAGTAAAAAAATTACTGTTTTCATATAATGAAAATAACCAATAAAAATGCAGGCAACCTTCAATAAAATTACATTAATGTGGATAAAAATGACATAAAAACACAAACTATCACAAATAAAACTGAACAGTGTACAAAACAAAAATTTACAATTGAAGAGTCAGAGTCCAGGAAACAAACATGCTTAAGAGTTGTTTAAATGACATGGATGCCTCTGTCTCATGAATTATCCAAAGGAGAGTGCTATCACTGAGAAGGCTCAATATATTACGGTTGATGTTTTTAACAGATGAGACATTCACTACTTTGACCGTATTTTTCTGGTTTGGCAGAAAGTATGATTCAAAGGGAACTATAGCAGCTCTCTCTTTAGGATCTGATCACTGCCACTATGCTTGAAGGGAAAGGGTTATTGGAAATGGGTTCATCAGCATTCATAATCAACAGATTAAAAAGGAGGCTCAGGGGTCTGATGAAAAGCACTTGTGCAACCTCAATGTTTCCTGTGCTCTTTTTGCTAAATCAATGCCCATTAATGTGCAGTGTCTCCTACATTTGTTTAGCAATAGCTCTGCTTTGTTGCAAAGTGTGTAGATATCACAGTGCCGAATGGCTGTTAATATATGCAGCAGTCTTAGCTGTGGGCAGTTGATAACATGCACTCTTCCCAAGAGGCTGTAATCACATATGGGAGATGCTGGTTACTTTAATGAATCAGAGGACGTACAATTAAAATGAGCTCACAAAGAGCAAGGACTTTTTAAAGAGGAGAGAGAATAAGAAACAATGCACTCTAAAGAAGAGTATTTTCCATTCTGTCAAAGAGGCCACCGTTTTTATATTCTGGACCTCCTGAAGTGTACATCATTAAGGCAAAGAGAGAGATCTCACTTCCTTGGCTCGAGCCCTATAAATAGAAAACGACACAATACAATTACAGTATTATTAACAAGCCCTTTCTAGCTGAGACTTTGAAAGAGAGTATATATACGCTGAAGAGCAAATCCTCAAAATAAAGGTGAGGTGAGACTTGAGTCTGTTCCCATAGCAAGAGGAAATAAAAGCTGCAAAATGGTTTAACATGGAGACCTGTGTCTTAGTGGGAGGTGGGGATAGATTCCAGGTACTTTGCAACAGTAATCCTATTGCCATTGTCCTTCAGACTGAATCAGTGTATTCTACCAGGGAAAGTGCTTTAAGTTCTCTGTAAGAACGTCAAGAGCATTTATAGCACTGCACCACTCGGTCCAATACTGAACTCAAGGAGTGTGTGCAAACAGAAAAGAAACCAAAATGGAGCCACTGAGAAAGGAAAGGAAATACTAGCATGCTAAAGAGCAGGCTTCCTCAAACTCGGCCCTCCTGATGTTTTTGGCCTACAACTCCCATGATCCCTAGCTAGCAGGACCAGTGGTCAGGGATGATGGGAACTGTAGTCTCATAACATCTGGAGGGCCGAGTTTAAGGAAGCCTGCTAAAGAGAATCCTGAGCTTTCCTCCTCCTCCATGATTTAAACAGTTTCAATGCTGTTGTTCAGTATCATTGGTCTTCTCAAGGTGAATTCCAATAAAAAGTCAATTTTAATTAGTTAAGGGTGGTGAGAATTGTTAGTACTGTAAACCCCAATTCCCCTCACACAGCCACACTTTCCAGAGTGTTTTAATAAGCAATCCCCCTTCACAGGGTGCTATTGTGGACTGCAGCTCTCTGAAGAGAACAGAGGTCTTCTAACAACTCTCAGCACCCTTAACTAACTAAATTTCCCAGGATTCACTGGGGGAAGCCATTAGTGTTTCAAATGATATGACACTGCTTTAAATGTACAGTGCAGATGGAGCCTGTGTCCTTCTGAAGGTGCTGATTCTGGGGAAGGCCTTGTTGGTGCAAATGGGAGCATCCAACTAGGGAGGTGAGTTTTGGTCAGGACCATGGCAGGAACAAAAAAGAATTAACCTCACCTGCCAATCACTACTCTCACCCATAATCTTAACGCTCATCAGGCTTCCCTTCTGCCTTCTATTTACATCACACACACAAATGGCATGCTAATTGTATACACACAATTAACATCACATTTCTCCGGGCCCTTAAACCGCAGACCGTAAGTAATACAACAACAGCTTGGGCATTTCTGCAAACTGAGAGCATTTCATGTCTCAGACTCCTCCGAAGCAGTCAGTACAAGGTGGAGGGAAATAAGAGTTACATCAATCCCCTATAAAGGGGTGAGTGGTGGTATATAATTTTCTACAACAGAACAGATGGTATGTGGGTATCTTTTGCCATAGTGAGATGGTCACAGAAATAGAAAGAAGGTGTCTATGATGTCAGCTACTTACTCTTTAAAAGAGACGCTTTCCCACTCTTTGTATTAAGCACAAATGTTAGAACTGCCAATAATTTATAGTGGACTTTATTAGGCCAATTAAAATAAAAATAGGTGCCAGCTCTTTCAACCCTACTCTTTCTTACCTGGGAATTAGCCTTAGTGAATTCAGTGGGCTCTACTTCTGAGTAGACATACTTAGGCTTGCACTGTTAGGCTGCAGTCCCATACTTGCTTCCCTGGGAGTAAGTCCAATTGAGCTCAGTGACGCTTGCTTTTGAGTAGTGATGCATAGGCTTGTGCTGTTAATTGTCTATGGTATCCTCAGTGATATAACTAGATAGTGCAATCTTGCACGTGTTTACTCAGATGTATGTCCAAGTGTACTTACTGTGGTTTTCTCCCAGAAAAGTCTACATAAACTACAGCCTTTAATTGCCTAATTCTAAGAATAAGAGCAGTTGACTAGGATTGGCTTTATGGAATACAGTCCCAGCACAAGTATGCAACTGGTATCCATATACAGGCATTAGGATTGATGCCATGGTAACCATTGATCCAGCTTCATCAACTACCATACTTAGGGTGGAGAATCTGCATCCTATGAGCCCTTCAACCAGACCAGTACATATAGTATAATATATGCTACAGTATATCCTGTAAATAAGGAGGTTTTCTTGTGGGTAGGACATCAGGGCAAGTCAAGCAGAGCTTCATGGTTTGCTCATTGATCTGCTAGTGGTACAACACAAACCTTTTGCAGCACTACATTGCTATGACTGTTCCATCCCATTTTTAGGCACATGCATATTGGTTTGGTATATTTTAGATTAGAGTGATCAGAAAAGAGTTACTTTTCTGCATAATTCTAGTTATGGAACTATTATTATTGTGACAATACAAAACTTAGAAAGCATGTCATTTGCAATGAGCTTTTCAGTTCGCACAAAAGTATGTTTGAGGAAAGGTTACATCTGCAGTGGTAAATATTTAGGTGATTTAATTTTTATTGTAAATGAATTGCTATCATTGTGAGCAAATAGTATCCTTTTTTAGAGTCCCTTTGAGTCAAAGCTACTTCTCTTGGGTGCTGGAAAGTTGGGCAGTTTACAAAGTCACATTTCATTCTCCAAAACACAGATTATCAGGAACGATTGGCTATATATAATTGCACAAATAACCAGACTTGATCTTAAGATGCATTTTGTTCCACCATAAAATTTTACAGAATATTTTTCCCGTCTGAAAACAAGTGGAAAGGGAGATCAGAGGCCATTCTTTGTCCTACCACGTTAAGAAAGTATACCTTAGCTCAGGGGTGGAAAACCTTTCTCAGGCTGAGGTTCACATTTCCACAAGAGCAAATCTCAGGAGAGGGACAGCATGCCAATCATGGGCGAGGACAGAGGGAAATGTGGGAGGAACAACCTAATGTGACTCATACTTTTGTACAGTAGGTCACCTTCCAGCCATTCCAAACTCAGAGGTGTCTATACACCCAAACCCATCTCTCTGTCATTGAGCCAGGCAAGCAAAGCGCATAATCACAGTTCCAGCCAGACAAAAGCAGTCACAGATGGTGAAGAACAGGAATGGTGAGTATGTGGGGATAGGATGTGTGGCCTGGAAGATTCTTGGGCACGGGTCAGCAAACTTTTTCAGCAGGGGGCCAGTCCACTGTCCCTCAGACTTTGGGGGGGGGGCTGGACTACATTTTTTTGGGGGGGGAATGAACAAATTCCTATGCCCCACAAATAACCCGGAGATGCATTTAAAATAAAAGGACACATTCTACTCATGTAAAAACATGCTGATTCCCGGACCGTCCACAGACCAGATTTAGAAGGTGATTGGGCCATATCCATCCCCTGGGCCTTAGTTTGCCTACCCATGGTCTTGCAGGCCAGGCAGAGAGGTCTGGAGGGCTGCATTCTCTCTCTCTCTCTCTCTCTCTCTCTCTCTCTCTCTCTCTCTCTCTCTCTCTCTCTCTCTCACACACACACACACACACACACACACAGAGAGAGAGAGAGAGAGAAAGAGAGAGAGAGAGTGCCTGAGGCTCCTGCCTTACTTCCAACACCAAGTTATATATAAAGGTTTACAAGAACATTTGTGGCACATCTATGCTACAGGCTTGCTTAACAAATGTTAGCTATGCTCAAGGAATCCCCACCCCTGCCCTTGATGCCATCACTAACAATTCCCACAATTCCATGGAGAGGGGCAGAGCTGTTCCACTGAAACTTCTGTAAACCTGTATTGGTTTATGATACACTATATGTAAAATTATTAAAATTAGAATTTGTAAAGTGCTCTGCACTTAAAAAATACCCAAGCAGTGTACAAAAGTAGACTTTGAAACATAATGCAAATTGCAAACCAGTGCTGAAAATGTGAAGCCAATAAGAATTAAAAGCTGCAGATATGAAATAGATTAATCTGGGAAAGCTCAGAAGAAGAAAAATTCAACATATGTCAGATACATAACTATGTTGTGTCTTGCATCTTGCAGAAAAGCCCAGAGAAGTGGTGCCACAATTCCAAAAGTGCTTGCTTTTGAACAAAAAACAAAAATAAAAGAATTTTAAAAACCCAGAGGGTTATATTCCACAAAGTTGTCCTGTTAGCTTAAGGGCCACCACCTACATTATGAGACTTCTTTTCTCTCTCCTTGCCTTGCACAAAGAAATCTGCTCCAGAAGTTTGGGGGGGACGGGACCCAGAACAGATCTGGGAGGAGCGGGGGAGGGGGGAGAGGAAAGGAAATCTCATTGTGCAGGCAGAAATCCTTGTGCTAATGGGATGACTTCACTGGATACAATTCAGTCAATAAACAATATTCCTTGTTTCTGAAGGCAGTGTCGGTAATTCATTCTTCCCCATGTGCCATTGTGTAGCTCGACTTCATCCAGGGAAGGACAACAGTTACAAGCAGATTTCAAATGCGAAGGAGCTCTGAAGATAATGAACTAAGGAAATGAATAACATTACAGAACAAAATAAAAATAGTTACAATCAAGCGAGACACTTGTTGGTCTATGAATAAATAAATTATTCAGCACTTTTTGAAACATAAAATAACTGAGCAGTATGGACTGTTCTTTCAGAAGAGTTGAATGCATAGTGATCATCTTCCATTTATAGCATAATATGTGATTTTCTTTCCAAATGAAAACATCTGGATGCAAACAACTTTGTGGAGATAAGAAAGCTTTTCATTAGGCTTACTATAGTTAATAATATATATTTAAACTTTGATGAAAGGAGGGGGAAATCCCTGCATAATACAAATTTTTGAAGGGGAATGTTTAAACACTTAGACCAGCAGTTCTCAACCTGTGGGTCCCCAGATGTTGTTGGACTACAGCTCCCATCATCCCTGAGCTCTGGCCTTGCTAGCTAGGGGTGATGAGAGTTGTAGTTCAACAACATCTGGGGACCCACAGGTTGAGAAAGGCTGACTTAGACCATCTTTTTAGGTTTCAACTTTCAACTTATGCACATGTATACACATAAGGGACTACATTTTTAAAATTCAGAAATCAGGTAGCCTAAGAGTTGAAAGAACTCTTAGGAGGTCCAGCATTCTTTGTCTGCTTTTCAGTTTTGTTGACTTTTGAAGACATAACTCTTTACCAAGGTATTATGTCTTCCTGAGGTGTTGGCCAGTTAGACTGTGATCTGTTGAGGCACAATAGTATCTACTGCAATGTTTTTATCTTGCTGCTGTTGCAAGGTTATGATGAGTTTTATAGCTGCACTTTTGTTGCTAGTCTCTGAAGCAATACCTGAAGCATCGTAGCCTTAAGCTGCAAATAGCAATTCCTGCCTTCAGATCGGGGCCTCTGATTGGCCTGTTTGAAGCTGCCCTCCTTGGCAGGAAGACTGGCCCCCAATCCCGCCAGCTGATGGGAATTCCCCATCACCTACTGGTGAGCAAGCACACTCTGGTCGCTGGGGATGAAGATGGAGTGCAAGGGGCTACAACCATTGCCACCCATGGAAGTGGTGAACAAGAAGGAACTCAATCAACCTCATTTGGGTGCCTCCGTGATAACCCAAATATGAATTACCAAACACAACAGCAAGCAGTCAAACACTATGCCAGATTATTTGTTCTAGCATTCCTTTGCAGTCTACATTAAGTAGGCTTGCCATATGTCAGGATTTCCCCAGACATATCTGGAATACCGTACTTGGCAGCAGTGTCCGGGCAGAAATCAGGCAAAATGTCTGGGAAAATCCGGACGTATGGTAGCCCATATCGGCTGTTTGACTATTTGTAATAGGGCAACCCTACATGCAAGTGTTTTTAAATGCAAAATGGTGATCCATCTTGTGTCCAAATTTCTATGTAGATCCGGTGATTTGCTCCAGTGACATGAGGCAAATCACCCAAATCACGAGCTTTTTTTGGCAAAGTTGTTGAGCTTCCTTTTAGTTTTGCCCTGCCGACATGGGCTGCCATATGTCTGGATACATAATACAAATGAGCACACAATTAAGCTGACAACCAAATAGTATTATTTGACACTTACTTCGTATTGGTATAGCAACTTTATTAACACAATTGAGGTTTTGTGGTAGCAACCTCAACTGTGAACAGTTCTATTAAGGCCATGCTGTTATTTTGTTAAGTGTAGAGAAGTTTCATTCTCCCCCATTTTGGCAGTTTGGTCAACTGTATCAGTGCCCAAGAGACCAATCACAGAGTTAAGCAATTTGAGATTTCTAGCACATGAATTCAAGCTATCTCTCTTCTCAGAAATGCTTATACAAACATCACTCCAAATATCATGTCCTAGCCAGCCAAAAATACTGTATCTTCTCACTCACACATGCACAATATTTGGCCATTCTGTGGTGTTCTGAAATCATAAATGTCCTTTCCTATTGATTTGCCTTGTGGAGTAGCACAGAAGGTCCTTGCTCATAAACAGAAAGTAACATAATGGTCAGTGAAAATTAGTTTGACGCACATGACTATATCTCCTTGGTCCTATTCCCCACAGCTTCAGATTGCAGATTGGTGGGAGTAACTTCTCTGCAGCTAACTGTGTGTTTATCATAAAAATAAATTAAACCAGCTGAAACTGCATTACAAATGTACTAAATGCAGAGCAGTCCTTCAGTAATCAACAAGATAACTCTGAAATTAGAGAATGTAACTTCATGAAGGCCAACAAGCACAATCCTATATATGTTCACCAGGCAGAATAAGTTCCATTGAACACAGTAGGACTGATTTCTGCATAAATATGCAGACATTTCCCCTGTAAGACTTGCCGTGCTAGCACGTATAAACCTAGGCCAAAGCATAGTAAGTGTTGGGTCAGTTAAATGGTATGATTTTTTTGCCTGGATTCCTTCTCTCCTTCCTCCTCCTCTCTTGTGGTGGTGGTATCTATCATTATGTTGTGCTTTATCTGGTGAAAGTAGCCAAGATGTGTTCACATGGACTTTTGATCATGCTGTGACCGTGCTGCAGTTATGTTAAGACAACTGATCTGGGCTAAATAGCTCTGCACACTCAGCAGCAATAGTCTAGTTTTGCCCTGCAGTTCTGGGATGAATGATTATGGGTGTGAGACAGAGAGAGAAAATCATTATGTTACTCCATTCATTTTCATAATTAGAGGTTTCATTCATTTCATTAGTAATTTGTTTTAATTATATTTATTTGGTTACTGATTCAGAACTAGTTCATTTGTTTCTGTAACTCCCATTCATTTTTGTTGCTATTGATTTTCAGTGGGCTGGCCACCCAGCCAATCTTCTTCCGCTTGCAACTTTGTTTTCCATCGACACAGTGCAAACTTTTCAGACTCTCTAATACTCTTCTATGAATCAAACCTGCCATGTTTCAGAGCTATCAGAAAATGGCTTTTAGAGACAATGCATAAGCTTCCCATTGCTTTCAATGTGCTACAAATAGAAAAATCATTCAAGAACTCATTTGTTTGAATTCCTATTCATTTGTACAACTGCCATGAATGAGATGGATGTGGTTCATTGTTTCATTCTCCATTCATTCCTAGATTGATTGCACACTCCAGTAACAATAACCACAGGCTCCCAAGATTGTGTGAATATGCTTCTCCCTCCTTCTCAATGTCTAACATGCTATGCTTATTCTTTCCTTTAATTTACTCAGCATGATGTTTGTGTTTAGCAACAGAGCCTTGGTAAATGGTGCTCTAGCTGAAGCACCCTATCTTCTGGTCAGCCTTATAAATAAGCCTCGGAAAGCCATTAACTTGCAAAACACTGTACTAGCCTGCTGAGGGATGACAGAGGATGGATAGCTGATTTCTATGCACCATCCCATTGCCCCAGCTTTGTTTCTCAATTGCACCCAGCATTGCCTTCATAGAATTCCCAATAGTCACCTGCATGCAATTCTTGGTTGCCTATGGCTATAGGCTACTCTTAAATGCAAGGCTGAAAATGGTATAAAACAAGTGTGGGGAACTTTCTGTGGGCTGCATTCCTGGATAAAAAGTGGATAGAGCAATGGATGTAATACTTAACCTTAACCATAGTAGGCTATATTTCAACCATACCAATGTCAATGGGTTTCTATACACACACATCTCTCAATCTCGATAAAGATGAGTCAAGGACACCCTCCAGCTAGCAAAGGCAGTTCTAGGGGAGCACAACCAGTTTGGTTGCACCAGATGTGGAGCTTCTGGGATGCTGCAGCAGGCGCCACAACTATGACATCCAACGAAAGTCAAGAGGGGGGAGGATTTTGGCGTTGCATAGGGTGCCACTGAAAAGTCAGACACCAAGGTCAGTCACTGCAGCTAGGAAAATAGAGGATGTAGAGGGTGGTCATTGGCTCAGGAAATGTAGGGTGGCCTGGGGAGTGCCACAACAATAACAACAACATGCCACCCATCTGACTGGGTTGTTCCAGCCACTCTGGGTGGCTTCCAGCAAAATATAAAAACACCATAAAATATAAAACATGAAAAACATCGCTATGTAGGGCATAGCCTTGGGAGAGTCCCAATATTCATATTGAGAGGTCTGGAGGGTCACATTTAGCCCTGGGCCTGAGGTTTCCCATGCCTGGTATAAACAGTATGAGTAACAGGACAAACCCTACAGGAGAATTTTATGCAGATAATACCAGTATACTTGGTAATAAAATAAGTTTTGGAACACCCATTATGGCTCAAACTGGAAGATAATAGCCAGGAAAACGTATCAGGACATGTAGCAATATATTCTGGGAGTAAGGTGCTAATTGGATTTTGATTTGGACATTTTAAGGAAAATAAACATTTAAGAATAAACCTTGTTTGGACTCTAATTATCGCATAATAATAACTGTCATAACAAATAATATCCCACTATAAAATGAATTTTCAAAATCTCCCCACCTAGTACTGTATTTACTATGACTTTACAATGTGATGGCCCTTTTCATCCTCTGTGTCCTAAAAGAAGTTGCAGCTGATAGGTAAAATTTTGCCTTTCTGTGATTTGCAGGATGAAGACGGATTAGCTGACCTTTGAGGCAAACACATCAGTTAATCAAGCTTATTACACTGTAGCTGACAAAAGCCATGGACCATTATCATTGATATCATCATACAGTCTCCTGAAGTTCCTGCAACTGCCTTCAATGGAAGTAAAACAGGTCTAGATCCTGCAGTTTAACTAAAGAATAAAGCAGACTATACATTTATTTACATTTAAAGCTGATATATTCCCCAACAGTCCTAGAAGAACATAGCCCAGCCTCTGGGCATGAAAGGAGCTTCTTATCAGTTCCTCCAAGTTCAAATGTTGGGGCTTGCTATGGATGGCAATCCAAAGGCAGGTTAAGTGGAGGACACTGAGATGTACATGAAGGTAAGAGTGGAAGGAGCAAGAAATTTAACAGACTGCAAAGAAAAGCCCTCATTGGGTAGTGATAACAATCACTACTGGCTGTTCTCTGTGTAGTTTCAACTGTGTGGAGGACTTTCCCAAAAGGGATCTGGTATGAAGAGAAAAGTAAGCAGGATAAATGATTCCTCTTCAGTCATTGGTTCAGTCATTGGTTCAGATCATTGGTTCACTGCAACAATTTTGTCTACTCCAGTTATGTATGGTCTCAAGGGTAAAGGCGACTTTACTAGACCTGCTTACACAGAATCCTATTAATTGGAGCTTCTGGGGACTGAACATTGGGCTTTCTCTTGAAAACTATATGCCTCGCTACTGAACTAGTGATGGGGCTTGTGGCTTTTGTAACAGGTTGGGGCCTTACGGCAGTTTGCAATCCATTGTTACTATTTTTTTTAAAAAAGTCTTACGTATACAGTGGTATCTCGGGTTACAAACGCTTTGGGTTACAAATGCTTCAGGTTACATACTCGGCTGACCCGGATGTAGTACCTCTGGTTAAGAACTTTACTTCAGGATGAGAACAGAAATCACGCGGCGGCGGCAGCAGGAGGCCCCATTAGCTAAAGTGGTACCTCAGGTTAAGAACAGTTTCAGGTTAAGAATGGACCTCCAGAACGAATTAAGTTCTTAACCCGAGATACCACTGTAATTTCCATGGCTGTGGGGCAGGTAGAATTTCAGTGCAGGTAAGCCCATAGGTTGTAGGGGCTCTGTTGCCTTATATTTGCTGAGACTTTTAGGAACTCAGTTCTGGCACCTCTCAGGTGGACAACATTGTCATTATAAGAGAATAAGGGAGGCATTCATGGTGAGTTCCTGTACCTCTTTTTCTAGAAAAATGGTACTGGGCTTAGGAATATATTTTTGTTTAAGATATGTGAATAAAATGACTTAGTAATACTGTTGTGAGTTTGGGGGGAGTAGTATACCTGAACCCCCATCTAATTCCTGGATGTAGCATGCATTCATTTCCTCAAATAGGCAGGCTACTTTTCTAGCAAGGTCATCTAGGCAATAAAGGAAGTGACTCTGTGCCAGAGGGAAAATGGGTGGGCCCTCTTCCCTCAACTCACTGGGAGTCAGAAAGACAAAGAGTTAAGTTGTGTGTGCAAGCTAGAAGCTAGAAACTGCAGGCTGGGCAGCTGGAAGAGCCATGCTTATTTGAATTCAAGGCTGTGCCTGTGGAAGAAGCAAGGCTGTGTCTATGGAAGAAGCAAGACCCTCTTGGGGTATTAATGCTGTGAGCCTTTCCATTGTAGACTCAGATTGTATAGATGTGTAAATAAACCATAGATCCTAAAAGACAGCACAGTATTCACTGTCCATTATTCCAACCTTGGGTAAGTGTCTGGAACCTCTGGAATATCACACCACTCAGAGACTGGGACAATACATGCAACAATATGTAAACAGAAATGTGTCTGAATAGTATGATTTCATTCAATAACATTAAAAAAATTCCTTAAATTGTGTAAAACAGTGATCACAAATAAATTCTTAATATAGTGGCTATTTCTAGAACTATACTTCCAGTTCCAGTTCCTCTGCAGCAATTTTATTAATTAGTGGTAATCTTTCCAATAAAATGGAATGGCCAAATAATTTTTACTTAAAATAACATCATGCCCATGAGACAGCGATAACTCAATGAATTATTCCAGAAGCAATTTACTTATAGAGACAGGTCATTAAGATAGCATATCGCTACTGTCGTTTGCTGATACATAATTTTGCTACTGTAATCAATTAAGTAATGAATAATGTCAATCCATTAGGCTCAATCTATCAATTAAAGGAAAAGGCTGTATTTCAAATATTTAATAATGAATTAATTATAGGTGTTGTCAGGTATTTACTTACACACAGTTTAATCTGTACAACACAGTGAAAGAAACTCGTTGGAAAGGTAGTTTCAAACATTTGGGAAAATAGCATTTGTAAAGAAAACATCATCTCAAAGCTGACACAGAAAGGCTCAACAGATATCTGTAGTCAGCTCCAGCCATCCTTCTAAGCCCAGGACTTCTCTCCAGAGGTCTCACATTGCAGGACTAAGTTGTGGGATGAAAGAAAGAGGCAGCTGAATGAGTGTGCAGGAGATTCTACAATGCCTAACAGCTAGTCCTATATGAGTCCCTCCACCCACAGGCAGCTGTGTCTCCTTGGGTTTAGGTTGTGCTCTGTTTCAGATTGCTTTATTTGTGATAATTTGTTATATTAGAAAATAAACTAGGTTTGAAATATTTGAACTCCAATGTTTAGCTATCCCTGGAAAACGGAGCTGTTATAAGGACATAAGAGTGCCTCTTTTTTCATTCGTGACACATTGGAGGGTATGTGATACACAGGAACACAATGACACACATAAACACCAAGTTGCAGATTTCACATTTGTCTAGTGTGGCCACTTACTCAGTGCGTCCCAAGAGGAATGCATCACCAGAGAGAGAAAGAGGACACAGATTTGCATAACAATTACATTTGCTAATTTATATGTACAGATACAAGTTTAGAAATAATTACTATGATTTAAATGTAAAGGCAGCTGATCTTACTATGGCGAGGGAGAATGTGTGGCTGCTTAAGATGCTGTCCAGGTGCAAACAATTGATAGGTAGTTCTACTTTCTCTTGAGGTTTTTTCCACCATTAAACTAGATTTAGGCCAGACAGCCCTTTAAAAAGGCAACTATCCCCTGACTGCCCCTTCAAACAGAACCCATGGTCACCCTACTTTTGGTGGTTTGTAACAAACATACAACAATGAATGAATGGGTTTTCTCTTTTGTTTGTTTTTTAAAAGCTTCCTAAAAGCAAGGCTACTTACATAATAGTAATGTACTAATATTATGCAAGTACCATATGGTATTAAGGCATTCCTACCTCAAATTTCACTAATGACTGTAATTGCCCCATAACATGTAATCATCAGAAAGAATGATTTAACACTGCTCATTTGATATATTAAGTGTAGCAAGACATTTTATTTCCCTAGAATGTTATATCATGCGACTTACCAGGAGGGTATGGAGAACTCTATATTTTAAAATCCTCTGAGTCATAATTCCAGCAATCAACTGCAGAGCCTGTACGTGAAAGACTGACAGCTGGGGAAAGATTAGGGTGTTTCCTCTCCCAAAGATCTGTTTAAATATTCAAGGTCATAACTCTTCTTGCTTAAAGAACAGTGTGCCACCGAATTCATTAAAGACTTCAGGGAGGAAGGACAAAATATATCTAGAAAATAATGGGTGCTTTCAGTGATTTCCTTGGTCAAACTTGACTAGTGATCCCTTAGCAACAGCTCCTACTTCCAAGCCGATCATTGCTGTCTATTTCCGTTATGGCCCAATGTGTGTTATGTTCTAGACAAATAACCTAAATCAATATAATCGGGTCAGTGTGGCATAGCGGTTAGGACATTTGGTTTGGATAGGTCTAACGGTCAGCAAGTCATTAATCTTTGCCGTACATTATGCTGCTCCTTCCCCGTGCATTCAGTGCGCCTCAGCCTGATTTGTGCATGCTCACTGAACAAGGCACCTCAGCTGTATGTGTGTAAGGCTCTGGCTACATGATGTGTTTCAGGCATTCAGTTTTCCCTGCCTACAGTCAGGCATCCAATGAACACATGGAACATTTGGGGGCGAAACCAAATCCCAAGATTTGGCCCCCATCCATGTGACATCTATGACTGTATTTGCCCTAAATATGGAGGAGGAGGAGGAGGAGGAGGAGGAGCTAATCTATATGAAAAACCAGCTCACCTTGCAGCATTATTGTGAGGATAAAATGTGAGCGGCTTGAACATTTGTTGGTATCCCAAATAATGTAAGACTAATAGACTGACAAACTATATCCAGGTAGAGACTCCCCAGAGGACTCGTGTCGAGGAAAATGCATCATGGCATGAGGAACCCTTTCTAAATTCTATTATTTTTGTTGCCCACTCCCGTCCTAAGGAATGGGTTTGGCAGTCATCTTATATGTTTTCATGGCAGAGTGGATGACGCAAAGGCCTGTTGGATGGAGCTTCATGGCAGAAAAGAATGGTTTTACCCTTGGGTGTCTAGAAATGTAATACAGTGGTACCTCAGGTTAAGTACTCAATTCGTTCCAGAGGTCAGTACTTAACCTGAAACTGTACTTAACCTGAAGCACCACTTTAACTCAATTCGTTCCAGAGGTCAGTACTTAACCTGAAACTGTACTTAACCTGAAGCACCACTTTATCTAATGGGGCCTCCTGTTGCTGCTGCACTGCCAGAGCCCGATTTCTGTTCTTATCCTGAAGCAAAGTTCTTAACCTGAAGCACTATTTCTGGGTTAGAAGAGTCTGTAACCTGAAGCAGATGTAACCTGAAGCAGATGTAACCTGAAGCGGATGTAACCTGAGGTACCACTGTATTTAGAAAGAACATACCTGCTACACTTTGAGCCATTTTCGGTGGCAATGCTGTGCCCTATATAATCCACGACGGGTCATGGATTCAGACTGTGATGAATTCCCCCCGCCCCCATGTGATCAAGTCCCAAAGCTTTATCCCTCCCTTAACTATATTCTTATAATTTGGTCTCTTGTTCCTTGCTTTGGCTTTCTTCTACTTCATGTTATCATTCCTCTGTAAGTATTTTGAGGATCAGTTGAAAATTGTGGTTCAAAAATGATTGTTCTTACGCAGTTCATAGTTACTGTAGTCATGGAATGTGCTTGGCTCCAGAGATCAGCATTTAGGAAATTAAAGCCGGGAATTTAAAAAAAAGAAAACTAGGAAATATTATTAGGCTCTGAACTAAAAAGAAATGAAATCAGTATATCTACAAACTGAAGAATACTTAAAAATAAAGTGTGGGAAGGATGAGAGAAACAATATTTCTATTACAATAAACAAAATGCCGCTGGAATTGTTACTACAGTTGTACCTCTGGATGCGAACGGAATCCGTTCCGGAGCCCTGCTCACATCCTGAGTAGAACGTAAGATGCGTCTGCATGTGCACGGGTCGCGTTTTGCTGCTTCCGCGCATGTGCGTGACATCATTTTGAGCGTCTGCGCATGCACGATCGGCGAAACCTGGAAGTAACGCGCTCCGTTACTTCCGGGTCACCGCAGAGCGTAACTTGAAAATGCTCAACCTGAAGCACATTTAACCCGAGGTATGACTGTATGGGTAAAAAAAGGTAAAGGACCCCTGACAGTTAAGTCCAGTTGCGAATGACCCCTGGGTTGCGGCGCTCATCTCGCTTTACAGGCCAAGGGAGCCAACGTTTGTCTGCAGACAGTTTTTCCGGGTCATGTGGCCAGCATGACTAAGCCGCTTCTGGCGAAACCAGAGCAGCACATGGAAACGCCGTTTACCTTCCCACCGGAGCGGTACCTATTTATCTACTTGCACTTTGATGTGCTTTTGAACTGCTAGGTTGGCAGGAGCTGGGACCGAGCAACGGGAGCTCACCCCATCGTGGGGATTCGAACCGCCGACCTTCCGATCGGCAAGCCCAAGGCTCAGTGGTTTACACCACAGCGCCACCCGTGTCTTCCTGTTACTATGGGTAGTATTTAACTGAGTTTTACTCAGAGAAGACCCATTGAAATTATTGGACCTAACTTAGCCAGGTTCATTGATTTCAGTGAGTCCACTCTGCATAAAATTTAAATGAATACCACCCTATGTGTTAGAGGTTACTGGGCATTTCCTGTTTTTAAATAATATGCAGATGCTAGGGGAAACAGGTTTTGAGGTAGTGACTCCTTGTGATAGCTCATAGCTTCCCTTTTGCATGCAAAAGGTCCCATGGTAATTTTCCTGTCATCACTAGTTAGAAATGAACTTTGGTAGCTGCAGTATGGCCCTTGCCAAGTTAGACTGTGCTAGGCTAGAGGGATCAATGGCCTGACATAGTGTAAGGCACTTTAATATATTCTCATAACCAGCAAGGAAAGAAATGGGAAAGGAGAAAAGGAGTTAAAATGGAGCACTGAAGTTCCATATTAATGTTATCCTACAGAAAGTATGCCACAAAGGTCAAGAGAAAGGCCAATTCCTTACTTTTTAAATGGCAAGAACATCTTATAGGTCTGGGAGGAGAACTATGTTCCTATTAATGGAAAATGTGAGTTTGAAGAGATAAGAGAAGGAGAGTCGTCCTGATGCAGTGAGGGGAGGTTTTGAGAGAGGTTAATGAAATAAAGGTGATGGTCAGTTGATTTAGGGAATAGAGAAGACTGTACGATGCAGTCAGAGAACCAGGGACGGAGTTGATAAGCAGCACAAGCTTTGAAGTGTTAAGAACCTGGAGGAAGAACAGAAGAGGAGTTTAATTACTTCGATATTGATCAGATTATCCAATATACAAACATTCTGGGATGGGAAGATGTTTCCAAAAGTGAATGAAGAGGTTCCAAAGTATCTGGAGTTAAGTGTACTCTGCACATAAGCACAACTGAAAAGTGTTTTTGGAGATAATACTCTACAAAACTAGCCGTGCTCCAAAATATCTGTAAATGAGATTATGACTTAGTTTGACTTGAACTTGATCTGCATCCAGACCAGTGACTGGAGCGGAGGGTCAATCTTTCACCAGGACCGGAATAGATCTGGTCTTTCTAGCTTCCACTGAATACTCCCAGCTCTGGACTTCTCTTATCCATCCTTTCTACCCAAATAGTTAAATCAAGGGTAGCCAACATGATGCATTTCTGATGCTGCTCCAATCAGCCGCAGCTGGCAGGGCTAAGGATCAGGAATGATGGGAGTTGTAGTCCACCAACATTGGGAGGACACCACCTTGTCTATGTTGGCATTATAGAAGAGAGGGTGTACCTGGAGATACTGACCCAACAAACCTTCACTCATCACTTCCTGATAGTGATGAGGTATTAGGAACAATTCATCCATATAATCCCTAAAGCCTCTCTACGGGGCAGACTATGTGGAGTTGGGTTGGGGATGGTTGGGAACACATGTCATTTCCCAGTCAACAACAACAACAACAACAACAACAACAACAACAACAACAACAACATACTCCCTTCTGTGCCTTGAGACTGCTATTAGCGGTGTTGGTGGGAAACACAAGTGCCTTATAGCAGCAGATTCCGGGGAGGTGGGAGGGATTTACATTGGAGAAACAGCTTGAGAGTAGGGGAGGCAATATCTCTCCTACTCCCAGTTCTGCCCAGATACAATTCATATGTCCCACCCCTTGTGACACCCGCTTTTTCAAATGTATGTATGTATCTGATAATGAATTTCCATATGGTTTGGCTCTGTCCAGGAAGACGCCTGAAAGGAAGGGAAAAGGATGGAAATACAGGTGTTGTGAGAAGTCAGCCCTAAAGCATGAAGACCCCCCCCCACCTCAAGTTGATGACTATGAATCTAAAGTTTCCCCTTAAAAGCTTCCAGTATTTCTACAGCTAAACTTTCCTATTATACTGATGTTTTACCAAGAGCGGCTGTTGAAATCTTATGAAATGTTTACAGGGTAGGATGGCGTTCTTCAGCCTGGCAGCTTCCAGATATTGTTGGCCTGCAGTAGCCTTCAGTCCCAGCCAGCATGGCCAATGGTCAGGGATGATGGGAGATGGAGTCCAACAACCTTGGCAGGCTTCCAGGGCTATGAACTGTAATATGCAAAAAGAAGGAAAAAAGCATGTTGCTGAATCATGAGTGCAGTTGACTGACCTTCAAAGGCATTCACATATTCCCTTTTTCATTAAGAAAGCATTTTTAAAAAAATGAAGAACAAACACAAAAATCTGAGAGCATAGCACTGAAAGTCATTTTCCCCCCTGGTCCTAACTAAATCGATAGAAAAGATTTCATGACTTTTTCAGCTGCTAGTAAACAGATAAACCTGCAGGGATTGATTTTCTCATTGTCTTTATTTCAGATTTTCTTCTTCAAAGTGCTCCTTTCTCTAACCTCAGTGGGTATAATGCCATAGTGATCCCACTGTAAGAGATCAGAATATGAGGCTTCTTTCATCTGAAAATGCACCTCTATTGGTTCTCTTGGCCTATGATCGATTCATAAAAAAGTGCTGTTCACCGAGGGACACAATTTAAAAGCTTTGTGTTAGCAGCTCGGTGAAGACAGAGATCACCAAGGTGAGAAGACCATGTGAAGACCAAGGCACTGAACCAACATAAAACTGTCTGGCAGGATGAGCCCAACACAAGGACCACATTCCCTTCTACACAGCATTCCTGGGAGCCACAGGCCAGCAGTGGTGAATAATGGGAAGAGCAATTAATGTAAATTTAAGGGATGAAAATGGACATATATATAGACGATGCTGCTAGCTTCCAAAGAGACATTTCCTTTCATAAAAAGTAAGAGGAAAGCCAACACTAGTCTGATTAAATTACAATTCTGATAATTATATTCTTTCTACTTATGTTCTTCCTGCAGTTTCAGTTGAGCACATAATTTATTTTCCACTGATTACATGCTAATTTATGTGGCTGAAATGAAGTAATAAATGAGGTGGTTAAATTGTCTCAATATGGTGCTGCAGGTAAGGTGGACCTCAGATTCCTTTAAATGCGCCTGCTTCTCATGATTCTACAAAGCCACTAACCATGCCATCCTGTATATCTCCACTCAAAAGTAAGCTCCAGTGAGGTGTACTTCCAGGTCAGTATGCCTACAGTTGCAGCCTAAATGGAGAGTTAACTCCACAATGGTGACAAGACTGGTTGTGTGAAATAAATACAGATAACTCACAATATACGCACATTATACTTGCATGATTTCAACTTTATGCGCTTTGGTGGTCAGACACTTGAAATCACACAAATTAAAACGTGTGGAAGGCAGAGAGCTTAGAAGCGGAAAGAACTTTTAAGCTCTCTGTCTTGCTTGCTGGGAACTAGGAGGCTCTTGTGAGATCTCATTGACCCCTGCTTTGGGAGAAGCAGGTTGCTATGTGCAGTCGGGGTGGGGGTGGCAGGATTTGCCTGAAAAAAATTACCTGGCTGCAATGAATACCAGTTGCTTGTCAAAAACAGTGTCAGCTGCAAAGGGGAAGAAAGCGTTATCCTAGGCTCTTATTAGGAGCCAGTCTGTAATCTGCTTTATGCACAGCACCATGAGTGGGAGAAACAGAATTGCAATCTTCCTTCTTACAAATGAAATCATTGCATTGAAATAATAATGGAATTATGTTCACTTTTATACTACCCCATTCAGCCATCACCATATATCCCTGTTACCGTAAATGACACATAGTAACCACTGTACAGTGGTACCTCATGTTAAGAACTTAATTCGTTCTGGAGGTCCATTCTTAACCTGAAACTGTTCTTAACCTGAAGCACCACTTTAGCTAATGGGGCCTCCCGCTGTCACTGCGCCACCGCCGTGTGATTTCTGTTTTCATCCTGAAGCAAAGTTCTTAACTCGAGGTACTATTTCTGGGTTAGCGGAGTCTGTAACCTGAAGCGCCTGTAACCCGAGGTACCACTGTAGTACTGTACTGCAGCAGCATCCAGACCAGAGAAAACAGGACACCAAAAGAATTGAGCTGTTAGTGGTAGGATTCATCTTTTTCTTACATTGTTGAGTGGCAAGTCCTGATCTCCACCCTGAGAATTATATCTGCCTCTCCTTCAAAGCTGAAATGCTTGGACAAGTCTGATATTACTGTAGGCTTGTCCAGGTCAGAATTAAGTTGGCATGGCTGTTAATATTATGATTAGTCAAGCTTTGCTACTTGAGAAGATGTTTCAATTGAAATGAATCCCATATTAAATTATGTGCAAAATTGGTGTAAGTTCTAGCTGATACGTTGCGTTACATTATGCTATAACTTTATATTTATATTTCTTCTTTCATATGTTAACATTTATTGGGCAGTGAAATTAAAAAGCCACGCTTTAGGATTTCTCAATAGCACCAGTGCCTCGAGAAATCTTGGACAGCGTACAAGAAACCCCACAGGGCTGTTTAGCAATTCTTAACACTCATATTTAAGCGATTCTCTCTATTTCCCCCATTTCAGGAGATGAAGTTGAAAGTACTATGTCGCAGTAAGGTCCACCCAGGCATTTGGAGTAAATGAGTACCTGTTATATAACCATTCTTCACATGCTTTTGCTCTTTTGCTTGTTTTTATTAAATGGGTTGTTTTTAATGGGTTGTTTTTAATGATTGCTATATATTATGCATTATCGTATTTTGTGCATTCTTGGAAACTGTACTAGAGTCATGTTGACTTGATGAAGGGTAGCTTACAATTTTGAAAAACAGACTATAAATAATATTAATTGCTTCAAATAGCTTATCCCCCCACCCAATTTTATTTTGTTAATCTTTGTCCTCATATCTCCTTGTTAATTAAATGATAATTAAAGAATCTATTTTTTTCAATTGTGCATTAGTTATGTAGCATGGTCTCTTTTACTAATTGAGGCTAGGAAAGTTCCTGCCTTTTCAGAACAGTTTCATCAGAGATAACAAAGAATGTTATGCTTTTCATCAGTAACTTATTTGTGGCAGAACTTGTACAATAGTTAGCTTGGATGATCTGGAACCCTGTATATCTATGGTCCTCGAATACTTCTGCTCCATCTTATAACCTACAACAAACAACCTATGACGTCTAGCCTTTTTCAGAATGTTGTCATTGTTGCCAAGTAACAACTTCAACTTTGAACATTTGATTTTCTGTATCCCTGTGTCTTCCATTGTTTCTTACATACAATGATATTGCTTCTGCAGTTTGAAGAATTCTAAAATTGAAAGATGTCATAAACAGAGGGGAAACTATGGAATCAGATTCTCAGGTTAGATGTCAATGTCACATTGTGAACTAGATTGCACACATTGATGATCTGTAGGTTTTTTGTGTGTAGATGACCTTGTTCTGCCTCAGAGGCATAGATATGGTTTGGACTGGATAGGCCTTCGGTTTTATTCCACCAGTATAATGCTCCATTTTTTTTCCTGGTGGCCATAATACAAGCAACTCATGCCATTAGGAAACATCTCCCCTTCCTTTTCTCTGAATAAGTACTATCACATTCAAGGAGGTTCATCAATTAAATAGGGTCCTTCAAGGTAGCTGTTCACACATTGGAAGAGGTGGAGTAAACAGGACTAAACTATTCAACTTCCTTGTAGAGATGATCTCAGAGCATAGGTATAATAAATTCCTGATCATTACATAAGCAGAACTAGTCATTCCCATTGCCAGCAATTTCAACGTGACTCATTGTGCCATGCAATTATGAAGAACTGGACTTTAGAATAACATCGCACATATCTTGCCACGATACTGCTGCCACTGAAGCTTGCCTAAGAATAGGACAGTTGGTTTTCATGCTGCAGCCTTTGCCATTTGGTTATTTCTGAAGATTCCCACTGAAAATTAGTATTGGGAAGAAGTTTCAATGCCTAGCTGCTCAATATATTACCTGGAAATTTAGTGAAAGGACCAAAACTTTGTGGCTCTTTCATATATTCACATGTTATGACACTGAAATGCCTTTTGCAGGAAAGGAATAATCATTGCAAGTAATAATTTTCTAGATTTCACCAGGACATTCAATTGACTTTCAATACTGAAAGACAAGAGAGCTTGGGCTGCTGGTTCCGGTCTGCCTGAATAGAGGCAGTTCCCACAACAGAAGGAGATCATTGAGGAAGGAAAAACAAGGATGATTGAGGGTAATCATCCTTGCAAATTCCCCCTGGGGACGGGGGTCGGGGGTTAGACTTCACTCTCAGTTCATCTCAATACCTGGCTCTTGCTCTGGCATGGAATGAGTCCAAAGCACTTCGCCTGCTGAAAACCTTCCAATGCTGCCATTAAGAAACAGAGGTTCTCCTGTTAATTAGAGCTTAATTGGACTAAAGTGTGCTAGAAGAGATGAGATCACAAACTGTGGAACAAACCAACTGGTTTGAACTTGAGGTAAGACTTTATTTGGTGCAAAAGATGGTGGAGGAGAGTTTCTTTATTTAAAGTTTTCTTTTCCACATTTATGATTCAGCAACCCTCCTCTGAATATTAGTTCAAATTATATTTGTACAGCCAATGGAGGCAAAGGCCCAGAAAAAGTTAAATATGGAAACCAAGTGGTTGAGATATTCAGATCTGGTTTTGGAAGATAAAGAAGGATACAAATTAAAACCATTTGATCAAATTAAAGATAAAATAAATTGGCTACACTACCACCAGATCAATGAACTGTACAAATTAGTTAAGAAAAATGGTTTTGCTTCAGAAAAAACTAAGTTGGAAATGGAGTTGTTGGACTCTAAAGTTAAAAATTTGTCTTAAATGTATAATTTATTGTTGGAATGGCATACAAAGGATAAACAAGTTAAATCTGTGATGATAGATTGGTCAAGAGATGTGGGACATAATATAATGTTTGAGATTGGGAAAGGTTGCGGAGGAAAGGAGTCAATGGTGGAGGAATTTTGTCAATGGCTTTAACCGCTTCACATGTCAGACTGCATGTGTTGTAGACCTTTGGCTGAACAACAACTAACCAATATTCATTCATTTATTATTTTCTTCTGCAGTATCTCTTTTAGTAACATAAACTAACATGGTAGCTTTGGCGTATTTTTATTTTATTTTAAGGAAGATTAGATAACAGCAAGAAGAACACCAAATCTGTATGATTCTAACAATATTCCCTTT
Source organism: Podarcis muralis (assembly GCF_964188315.1). Taxonomy (NCBI): domain Eukaryota; kingdom Metazoa; phylum Chordata; class Lepidosauria; order Squamata; family Lacertidae; genus Podarcis; species Podarcis muralis. Next base: position 45,435,931 of record NC_135656.1, on the reverse strand, counting down.
TAATATGCTCCCTTTAAATACAGTTACAAATCAATAATCCAAGGCTTTCCCTCAAGCTTCTAGAGGACAAGGAGAAATATATCCAAGCTATGCCCTGTGGATAAGAATACCCTACATCTTGTGCAAAACTGAATTTGCACATATCTTTTTCAGAATGCACTTTTCTCCCTTTCAATAATTATATTGTGAACAATTGATTTCTCCCTAGTTTTGTAGTTACACGTGATAAATGCTGCACATTTCAAATGCTTAAACAATATTTCCTCTGTAAACTAAGATGTACACATTGAGCCTCCCTGCAAAATTTGGTAAGCAAAATGGTTGTGTATTAGCTTTGGAATGAGTTGAACTTCCGTTAACCAATAGCTAAGTCCCACTCAGAGCAGACCCGCTGGAATTAATGTGCCTAAGTGAAACATGTCCATTAATTTCAATGGGTCTACTCCAAGCAGAGCACTGGATGCAACCCATTGATTCATTAAAATTCATTTTAACGAATGTTAACATAATTGGCCTGCAGGGGAAACAACAAAGTCAGTTGGAAGCTCTATAAGGTATCAGTAATTTCTAAATATTGGTTTTCCTTTTACATTAAATGCATGAAGGAAACATTCCTGAAATTGGTTCATCGCAAATACTCAGCACACTTTGCTTGAAATGGTGCTGGGTGGACTCTTATACTTTATTAGTATTCTATGTGATCTAGACAGGCCAGCTAAATTCAGAATGCACTATGGGAGCTTGCAGTAGTCATAGCAACCAGACTTCGGTTACCAACGACTGCATAATGGAGTGCTATACATTTGAAGCATAAGGTGCTCACTGAAGGTTTGTTTCACTAATTAAATAGCAAAAGTATTCATTCTCTCTATAATTAAAACTGTCAGAAACGTGTGCTAAAGAAAAAAACCTTCATTGGCTGCAGCTTATTATTTATGGACATTCAGGCAAATTATTCTGTCTATACATTGAGACACGTTTCTGAGGGATTAGGAGAAGTCTTCAAGGGCATATATACAGCAGGCATGCCTATATCTAACAGATTTTGGTTATTCCATTCTCAACCATACACCTTATGCTGTAGGGAATTTATCTTACATCTGCACTGCTTTTTTTTAATCTTGAGATTTTGTTATTTATTCATTTCGTTTATTTCCTTGACTCATTTATTTCTGCATAACACTTGCTCATATTTGGAGTACTTTCTGATCCTTATCTCATCCAATTTGTGGATTTAATCTCGTATAAATAGGAAGCTGAGATGCAGAGATAAGGGACTTGCTGTGAGCTGGCGGGATGTCATGGCAGCATTTCATTTTAACACAAGTTTCCTCATTTCAAGTTCAACACTTCAGGACTAGGCTGGACAGAGTCAGGCTTCACACTCAAATAACTGAAATATAGCTAACTAAAACCATTCTCCTCTCACCCTCATCAAAGCTGAAGCAATACACATGTTGACCAGAGTTTCCAAGTGGACCTCATATGGCCTGTGATTATTGCCCCAGCCATAACAAACAGATTTACAACATAAAATGTCTCTCCATGCCTCATTCCTGATAACTGTGTGTGAAGGGGGAAGTTATAATATTTCATAACGTGACAGCAGTGCTACTTGGTAAGTGTGTAACATGTTGGAATTGAAACAGGTTAGCTTGCCAACAGGGATGCTTTTTCTGAGGAAAGGTTATGTCCAGCTGTAAGGGACACTGCTATCCAAGTGGGTTTATTCAGTCTCACTAATGTAGAGTTCCTGCACACATTGCCAGAAGCACCACTTTTGGGAGGAGCCTAGCTTTAATACTTGTAGAGTTGTGTCATGGACTGTGGAACCTCATATGTCAAGGCATGGACTGAATATAAAAAGAGAAAGCTCACAGTGGATCCCAGAGCTACTAGAGGAGTCCAGCTTTGTTTTTAACATTTTGCCATAGCAAAGAATTAGGTGTGTTTGTTACTGCCAAGGCAGTAGTGGGAGAAATACAAAGGCAGTTATACCATCTTATAGTGTTCTGTACTTGAGCCAGTATGGTGGAGAAAAGTAGGGAGTGTCTGTAAGATAGGGACATGGGTGGCACTGTGGTCTAAACCACTGAGCCTCAGGCTTGCCAATTGGAAGGTTGGCAGTTCGAATCCCCGCGACGGGGTGAGCTCCCATTGCTCAGTCCCTGCTCCTGCCAACCTAGCAGTTCTAAAGCACGTCAAAGTGCAAGTAGATAAATAGGTACTGCTCTGACGGGAAGGTAAACGGCATTTCTGTGCACTGCTCTAGTTTGCCAGAAGCGGCTTAGTCATGCTGGCCACATGACCCGGAAAAACTGTCTGCGGACAAACGTAGTCTCCCTCGGCCAGTAAACTGACCCCAGAGTCGTTCGTGACTGGACTTAACTGTCAGGGGTCCTTTACCTTTACCTTTTTATCTGTAAGATACAGTCTACCCACCGAAGCTTCTATGTCAGTTGTGTGAGGACTTTGGAGGAACTGGCATGATGAGAGATGGATTCTCTGACATTGGATTTCTCTCTCTCTCTCTCTCTCTCTCTCTCTCTCTCTCTCTCTCTCTGACAACAGAGGGGTAGATCCAATCTATCCAGTGGTGCCAAAGCTGTCCTCTAGGCACCATTGGACTGTACTTTAAGGTAAGAGAGAAGGAACACCAGAGCAGGGACTAGATCCCTGTTTTGTAGCATAACAAATGTTAAGCAGTAGCTTATATGAAGAATGCAAAGTAGAATTGTCTGGCAGTGTGTGACGGATGGTGGATTTAAAAAGCAAGAAAACCGTTTGCATTCTAATCAGACAGTACAGGCAAAAATGGATTACGTTATCAATTGGAGCCTGAAATCTCTGGTCTGCTGTGCCATAAAAGCCTTTAGTGAGGCATAGAATTAACTGCATAGAACCAGCACTCAAGAATATAAATTCACTCGTTTTCTGCATAAGGGGAAGATTTAATTTGCTGTTTATTGTTCTTTTACCCCTACTCATTACTATCATTATTCATTATTACTCTTCTAAAGTGAGCAGACAGTTAGACAAAATCAAGAGTAACAAGAGTAGCAAATTACATAATTAATTGTTAAATTGGTGGCAGCAATCTGACCTTATTTAGAGACCAAGAAAAAATAAATACAATATGTATTTTCTCAAACTGATCTATATTGCTCAGTGGTTATGACTGGTAAAGCATGATCCTTGAATTTTGTGTATTTATGGAGCAGACAAAACTTTTACTGTAAAAGCACCACTTACCAAATACACAGTTTTGCACACAGTTAAAGAAGCATCAGTAGCATACTGACAAGAAGTTCAGGCCTTTGTAAAAACAAAAAAACTAACAACCAAAGATCAAATTGCAGGCGACCACTATTAAGATTTGGGGTGGAATTCAATGTTGCAATGTGGTGGACATCCCATTGAAGCTTGCCAAATCATATGATCCCCTCTCTCCTTCCCCTGTGCTCATGGGAGTGACATTGAGATGGAAAAATTAGTGTGGTTTTTTTTAAAGAAAATAGGAAATAGCTTCGAGAACACTAACAACAACTGAGGAGTTGTTGTTTCAACCAGTGTTAACCAGAAGTAGCAGGCATGGATTCAACACAGAAGCTAACACTAAAAAGCCCACATAGTTACAACAAAGCCTTTCTCATTCTACTCAATCATCTCCCTTTGTTTCAAACTGCCACTTTCTCTCAGGGTCGCTCCATCCCTGCTTTACACAAACATCTCCTGTTGTTTGAAATCACCACTGACTTTCTCAATGTTCCTCCAGCCTTACTGCATATTATCACTTTCTAAAGGGGACATAGGAGCAAAGTGGGGCTTTGGAACATAGGAAGCTGTCACATACTAAGTCAGACCTTTGGTCCATCTAACTCAGCATTGTCTATGCTAACTAGTAATAGCTTTCCAGGGTTTCAAACAGTCCTTCCTGGTAATGCTGGGAATTGATCCTATGATCATCTGCAAGCAAGGCAGATGTTCTGCCACTTACATATTGCCTGTATTCAAGGGCACTGTACTGGAAGAACACAGAAAGTGAGGGAAATTAATTACAGGCAAAAGTGGTCTATCTGCACTTCACTTACATTACCTCCTTTCAGCAGATTCCGAAGTGACATTTACAGTAATCCTGGTTCTTCATTTTTTTTTATAAACACTGGGTACCTGTGCAAAAGATCTGCTAATTAATTAGCCGTTTGGTAATGTCTGCTTTGAGAATAATTAAGGCACAATGCTGTGTAAATATACCCATGGTGGCACCATGATTTTCATTTTAAATAGTAATCCCTCTTAGCACTATAAAGCAGATTTCTCGTCAGGACTATGAAAGGGGAATGATATGATTATGTGACAGTGTCTATAAAACATCTATTAAAAGAGAAACTTTTAAACCCACATGAAATAGTTTGTATAACTAGAAGCTTCGCACAAGTTAGTGGGGCATCTTTTCATGCCAGAGACTGGGACTACCAGTCCCAGAATCCCACATGGGAAATGGACCCTATGGGGAACGTGAATATGATGAAGGAAGGCACTCACCTTTTGTGAGCATTTATAAAAGTTCATTCTCTCTCGGGGTGAACAGTGAGATGCTCACACTGATGGCAGGTGTATGTGGGTCAGTTCATACTGCCCAGTGCAAGTGATTTGGTACGTTGCTGCTGAAATTAGGAAAAATTATGGAATGAGAATTGGAGATTTACAGCTTGTGACACCATAAAGGAACATTTTCTAAAGATGTTCTATGGATGGTACATAACACCTAGCAAAATATTCAAAATGTATAAAACAAAATCCAAAATGTGTTGGAGGTGTAATCAAGCAGAGGAGACACTGCTGCACATTTGGTGGACCAGTAATAAAATTAAGAGCTTCCGGGATATGGTATATAAAGAGCTGAAGAAAATATTTAAACAAACCTTTATTTTAAAAAAAACCAGAAGCTTTTCTGCTGGGCATATTAGACTCTGACATTGAAAGTGAAAATAAGAGAATATTCCTGTAGAATATTCATGCAACATCGGCAGCGAGAAACTTAATTAATTGCCAAAAAAAAAAAGGGAAAAAAGAGATAGATTTTTTTGAAATACTTTATTGTCACTTGTACAACTTGTATACAGTGAGATTACACGAGCACCCCCCCATTTAGCTCTCTTAGTCTTAGTCCCCTCGTTTACAGATGCACACCCACCAAGCCCGAAAGTCAGTGGCCCTATTGTTATTTTTTCATTCAGCAGCCTAATAGAAGCAAAAAAAGAGTGGCAAGATAAATTATTTGATTACCTTGAATTGGCCAAAATGACGGATACAATTAGGGGACAATCTAAACAAAAATTCCAAAAAGTTTGGGGAAAATATAGAGATTATCTAAAAAAGCAGTGTCCTAAAATCAATACCTGGACTTGTTTTGAGTAATTTTTGCAAAACAAAATATGGTGTAAAAGTATAAAATATAGAGAAAAGTAGGGAAAAGGAAATGAGAAAGAAACTGTTTACCAAATATGAAATTAGATCCGTGTTGAGGATGAAGGAAGTGAATTAGAAAAGAATAAAAACTGAAATATGGATATGCGTTTATTATTTGTTTTGTATCTGTATTTTTAAAAGTCTGTTCATTGTGTGTGTTTGTGTTGTAATAATACGCTAATAAAAAGCATATGAAACAAAAACAAACTAGAATTGGACCTGTCATTTGCTCTAAGGCCGCCAGCTGTTGGCCTCCATGCCTTCCATCTTACCAGTCCCAATGAGCACCAGTCACTACTGAAAGCTGGAATCTTTCACATGGAAAGCAGATGCTCCACTGAGCTATGATGTCAATAAATACATAATTTCATTAAAATTGTAATGGTGTCAAATTGCGGAAAACGTCACTGCTTTTGGTGCAGCTGAAGGATTTAAATAGCCTAGAAAATATTCTATATGCAGTGAGTCAAAATGGCTACATATAAATTATAGTTCCGCTTTCTCATTCGTTTGACTATGGCACTCACATACTGCCTTTGGCACTCTTGCTAACTTTCTCTTTCCTGCAGTACTTTGTGGACAGAGGTAAATGTGGTGTCTTGTCAGCCAAACACACAGCTCAACAGGAATGTGCATCTTAAGTCCTAAAACCTTCCACACCATTCGATGACAAGGTAACTACAAATTCAAGTCCATGGAGAGCGGGATTCTGCAGCCCGTATAAATTATTCAAATCAAGCACATCTGTATAGATTTGCTTATTTGGCTTAACATTTGTCTTCTGCTTGCCAGAGGGAGAGAAAAGAGCTACACAGGATACTATAAATGCTACTGCGGAGCCTCTTTCCACAAAACAGCCTTACGGGCCAAATGAGGGGGCCTGTCGGGCGTAGTTAGGCTTGTGAGGTGGAGGTTTCCAATTGCTAGGCTAGAGTGATAGTGCAATTCTATATAGATACTAAAAAACAAGCATCTTTGAGGTATTTGAGGGCTTACTTCCCAGGTAAGTAGGTCCAGGACTGCAGCCTAAAAGACATTTTCACTTTTTACAGCTCCATATATCAGCCCATGGATACTGGCTGCAGTTTCCTGGAAATTTCTTATGTACCCTATTTCTCCTTCGTTATTTCACTCAAAATGTCTCAACTGATTACTGTTTCTGCAAATACAAAACTGAGTTTTTCTCTAATTAGTTAGTCTCTTAACTGCTTAGGGTAAAAACTCTAATTGTTGTTGTTTAGTCGTGGCCGACTCTTCGTGACCCCATGGACCAGAGCACGCCAGGCACTCCTGTCTTCCACCGCCTCCCGCAGTTTGGTCAAACTCATGCTGGTAGCTTCGAGAACACTATCCAACCATCTCGTCCTCTGTTGTCCCCTTCTCCTTGTGCCCTCCATCTTTCCCAACAGCAGGGTCTTTTCCAGGGAGTCTTCTCTTCTCATGAGGTGGCCAAAGTATTGGAGTCTCAGCTTCACGATCTGTCCTTCCAGTGAGCACTCAGGGCTGATTTCATTCAGAATGGATAGGTTTGATCTTCTTGCAGTCCATGGGACTCTCAGGAGTCTCCTCCAGTACCACAATTCAAAAGCATCTATTCTTCGGCGATCAGCCTTCTTTATGGTCCAGCTCTCACTTCCGTACATCACTACTGGGAAAACCATAGCTTTAACTATATGGACCTTTGTTGGCAAGATGATGTCTCTGCTTTTTAAGATGCTGTCTAGGTTTGTCATTGCCTGTCATTGCTTTTCTCCCAAGAAAAACTCTAATAGATTTGTGCGTTTTGCAGTGTCTTTACTGCTTCTAGGTTGTGGAATCCTTGTGAATTTGTTGCATTAATAGATTCAAGCCTGGTTATTCCAATACCATCTAAGGGCATTGTCATGTACCCTTTCACTGACAGATCAGTACTGGCATGTATAGAAATTAACCAAATGGTGAAGGGGCAAATGGTTGCTTAAGCTAGGCCTGTGATATAGAACAGTGCAGCTCTGTGCTCTCCGAAGATCTGTCGTTTCCTACAAATAGATGTGAAGATTGCTTTTTTATTTTAAGGAAGAATGCCACCACATTCCGAATAGGGAGTCAGACGCAGCCCAAGTGAAGAGAACAAGGAATGATCAAGGGCAGCAGGATAGGCTGCTATTGAAGGTTTGGGTTAATTGGTATGGGTGGGAAGTCTTTCCATCAGGCTTAAGCACTGAGCGTGTCTAAATAATGCCAAGAAAATTGAGTTAGAGAGAGTGTACACACAACAGTTAGGCACTGTGATGATTGCATTTCTGCTGAGACGGCCACGTCTCTAACGGAAATCATTTTCCTATTTATTCACGTGTGCAAGAAGGAAAGGACATCTGGAATTAAATCTGAAGCTGAGCTCAGGAGCTTGCATTAGGTGCCTCAAAGTCTAATGCAAGAAGACTGGTCTGATCAGGATTTGCTATGCATCTTTTTACTTCTAATTCAACGTGACTATTAATCTAAACCAAATGTTTATAGCTTCTCATTGATCAAATAGAAAGTAGAAAAGTGGCAATCCAAACTCATTAGGAGCAATCTTCTTTGTTAAGTTTTAGTAGTGCTCAAGGTAGCAATAATACTATGTGTGGCTGTTAAATAAATCTCTACACTCCAGCCCCATTTCAGAACTGAAGCTGCAATTGCAAATGACGGTCCCTCTGCTTCAGCAAAATCAGTCTGTCCCTGCAGTGGACAGAAATAAAAATGGTTAAGGCTATTCGTTTGGGCAGGAAAGCTAACTCTCTTCCTCAGTACACAGGGCATGGATGCAAAGTAGTTATGGAAAAGGGCAAGAGCTTCTCATGGGTGGGGGTGAAAGATGAATTTGTTTTAAATGCATTTATACACAGCATTTGGTGCTTCTCAGGCTACTAAAGTGTTGCATGCAAATAGACTTCGGCAACATGGTGATTGCAGGGTAGATGTCCTGGGAGTGCCTTTCTGCTAGGACAGATAACTCTAACAAAGCGTGGCATTCTATTCAGTGTAGAGGCCTTGTCAAGGTCATCCACGTGTAAACTTTTGTTGAATCTGGACAACAAAGCAAAATGCCTGTCCCCCGCTTTGCATGATCTGCATTCCGCTTTCTTTCTGGGGCAATTGCCTATACAGTGGTACCTCAGGTTAAGTACTTAATTCGTTCCGGAGGTCCGTACTTAACCTGAAACTGTTCTTAACCTCCTACTGCTGCCACGCCGCTGGAGCATGATTTCTGTTCTCATCCTGAAGCAAAGTTCTTAGCCTGAAGCACTATTTCTGGGTTAGTGGAGTCTGTAACCTGAAGCGTATGTAACCTGAAGCATATGTAAACCGAGGTACCACTTACAGATAGGTAGCCGTGTTGGTCTGCCATAGTCAAAACAAAAAAAAATTCCTTCCAGTAGCACCTTAAAGACCAACTAAGTTAGTTCTTGGTATGAGCTTTCGTGTGCATGCACACTTCTTCAGATACCAGGTTGATGGACTTCCATTTCATGCGGCTCAATGTGGTGCCTTCCATAGTTCCATCTTCCATTTCATGCGGCTCAATGTGGTGCCTTCCATAGTTCCACTTCGTATCTGAAGAAGTGTGCATGCACACAAAAGCTCATACCAAGAACTAACTTAGTTGGTATTTAAGGTGCTACTGGAAGGAATTTTTTCCAAGGTACCACTGTACTGTATGTTGTTCTGATTCACAGCAGTATAATAGTGCCTGTACACATTTTGTAGTCTGTGGGCTCTTATTTAAACTTGTCCAAACATTTTGTTGTTGTCTGCCCAGCCTGCATAGTTTCTGTCATATATGCACACACCAGCTTTGCCCCTGCCATTTCTGTCTAACTGGCAATTGAGTCTTGGCTTTCTGGAAGGTAAGATCAGGTTCTACCAGAAGGTTCCCCTTGATTTGAGACATTACTGTCTTCTCTATCAACTGATCTCAAATCATTTCCCCAAATTGTAAATTAAATCTGTTTTCCTTTAAAACAGCAAAGTACTAGTCTGCGATTTCTCCTTGCTTCTGTCCCTGCAGGCAAAATTTATAGTGTTCTGCCACAATATTAACTCTAGGCACAAAACAGTTCCTTACAGCAGTCAAAGCTGCCTCATATTTATTATCCACCACAAGAAAATTATAGAAAATTCTCTGAGCTTCTGCTTCTAATCAATTCATGGGTAATGCACACTGCCCAGAGCATCCTTCTCATGAATAGCCAAAACACAGGTATCAAACTTTCTAACCCAAGAAGTAAACAGAATCACAGGCTCATCTGGGTTTTGGAAGAAAGGTGGAGGTTCTTTTTTCAAGGCATTAAGAACTGAAATTATAATTACCTCAGGTAGTCTACAACTGCTCCAACTCTGCCCTCCACAACTCCCAGCATGCAGTTCACCTACTAGTAGAGTATCTAATGGTGCACATCTATAATTTACACCATGAGCACAAGAACTCATGAGATCAGTGAGCAAAAGCTCCGGAAGGTGCTGCCTTGTTTGCAAGCACAGTTTTATGTTTTAACTAGGGCTGTGTGAGGCCCCTGCTCTGATTTGGAGGATTACCTGGAGATCTGGATCCAAATCTGATTTAATATACTGAAGTCACAAGATTTAGTCACGCACGCACACATGCACAATACTAATAAAGACAGACACAGAAAACAGAACAGATGTAAATAAAATGCAAATATAGCATTATACACTAAGGCCACAATAAGGACAGGAGGTAGTGAGTGATGCTGCCACAGTAAGCACTACTAAGACACAGACAACAACAACAACAACAACAACAACAACAACAACAACAACAAAATTTAATATAAGGATGAAACTGAGACTTATTGGTAAAATATAGGAAACAAAAAGGTATAAGGCTTGGTGGGGTAGTGTGAAGGGAACAAAACACAAAGTGAACAAATGCCACCAAACTCTTTCTATTAGACAGAACATAGAAAAGAGTGAAGACAGTGCAAGTTTGCTGCATTTTCAGACCACTCCCCCTACAAGCACTGTGATTAGAAAGTATTGGGTGAGATTCCAGTCCTGGATTAGAAACTAGAGCACTCAATGGGCAAATGCCAGCTGCTTTCCTCCTCCTTTCCCCACCCTGTTGCTCTCTTTATGTGGTGGTGTAACTAATAATTGCAACACTTTGGAGGCAGTCTGTCTGGCTTTGTAGCATGGGTAGTCAAACTAAGGCCCAGGGCCCGAATCCAGCCCAATTGCCTTCTAAATCTGGCCCGCGGATGTGGTGCCTGCCTGGTGTTTTTACATGAGTAGAATGTGTGTTTTTATTTAAAATGCACCTCTGGGTTATTTGTGGGGCACAGGAATTCGTTCATCCCCCCCCCAAAAAAAATATATAGTCCGGCCCCCCACAAGGTCTGAGGGACAGTGGGGTGGTCCCCTGCTGAAAAAGTTTGCTGACCCCTGCTTTATAGAGACTGGTTTTTAGTTGCTGCAAATTGATTTAGGTGCCCCCAACCCACTCTGTAGTTATTTGTAGTTGCCTCAGCTTAATCTAGAACTGCCACAAATTGGCCTGCTTTGGTTTGGAATTTTGAGAAATTGGTTGCAAAGTCCTAGTTTTAACTGTATTCCAAGAAATAATTTATAGTCTTTAGCCAAACAGGAATTGCATTGCCATGCTCCCCTGTGGAAAGTTGAGGAGGATGTTCCATTCCCCTCATGTAAAAAAAACTTGGTGCTGCACACCAATATCTGATATTCATAAATTTTCCCCCTTTGTTGAAGACGAAGAATTGTATGAAAAGTATACCAGTGCAATTAAATGGCACTCATGCACCCCTCTTCCATCTGATAAAAAGGAGCACTATCAGAGGTAATGCATGAACAGGGTCCAAGTAAAAGTCTGGTGCATGATTGGCTACCCATTTTTCTAATACACCAGGAATGGATATTACTCCATTACTTCTGGAGAAGCTTTGCACTCATTCATGCAATGGGCTGTAGAATGACAGCAGAGAGGCTATTAATGTGCACATCTAAAGTAACACACTTCTTGCTCTTAGTGAAGCACAGGATTTTTTCTTCCTCTTGGCTGTTCTCTGACTCTCCCCCCACCCCGTGCCTTTGAAGTTTTGTGCCATTATTCCATGCAATCGGAGCAAGAGATACAAATCTGCAGAGAGCCTGTAGTGTAGCCTTTATGCAGGTTTGTAGCTACAGGTGCACTAACAGTTAGATGAGGCCAGTTGTTACATGCAACAATGGGTTTCACATTATCTTCTTCCTAAATGATGCTGACGGTTATCATTTTCTGACCATTATCTGTACACAAAGGCTGAAATCTAAGCAACCTTTCAGAAGTAAGAAAGCATTGTTTTCTGTTCTGACCTTTATTGGTTGCATGCAGCACGGTTTCCATTCTGCTGCAGTTCATATTCCACCCCAAACTATCACCGCTGCAGTGAAAAAATTACCTAACCTACATAAATTGCTGTCATCACAGTATGGCACTCCATTCATTTCAGTGTAAAGGAAACACCATGCAGCGGTGGTCTTGTTTGGAAACTGAAAGCAACAACAACTGTAAATATAATTCCTATCTGCTGGATTGATTTCTGTTCAAGACATGGTATGAATAAACAATTTCTACTTGTGCTTCACTTTTCATTGGAATTCTATGATACCTCTACTCTTAGTAGTCAGCAGTAAGCCTCATTGAACTTGATGGGAATTTGATGAGTAAACATGCTTAAGATTGTACAATGAGGCACTTACTTAGCCCAGCAAATATTAATAACATTAAAGAAAGAAATCTGGGAAGCACAGATATATAATTAACAATAAAAATTAATAATGCAGAAACTAGAGGCACATAAGGGTTTAATTGTTATGAATGGATTTACTGTGGACTGACTAATTTGAATATTTGAAGGGGCTATATCAGTGGCTTCATTCTATTGGAGTGTGGATAGGCATTAAAAACACACACACTAGGATCAGCTTCTTAGGTGACAAGAGTCATGGAGAATTATGTTGTGGGGATTGTTCAATATTTATCAGGATCACAGGCCAAAAGGGACGTGTGATACCAGTCTCAGAAGGCTTATGATTCGACAGCGGGCAGCATATGGTTTACATCATTGCTGTTCAATTAAATTGTGCAGCAGGCCAACCTGTCATGCTGCCCTGGAGGCTACCATCTGCCCTGTTTCACTCACGGAGGTTCCAGTGAGTCTGAAGGAGCCTACTGGCAGCATAAAATGCCTAGAGATCAGCATGCAATGCATAGACCACTGAACCCCAGAAAGTAGTTCATGGGCCGCAACCAGCACTGCTGGAGGGGATCTAGTTATCCCCCTTGTACCTCTTTGGTGCGCAACACAAAGGCTTCATTTCATGCCAGAAAGTATGGTGCTGGAAAGTCATGGCCACTCCCAGAACACGGTAGGTGGACATTGTTGGAAATGGAGGAGGAAAGCCAAGAGACATTCTCTTAATTAATCAATGTTTTTTGTATGTATAGCAAATCACACTCAAATGAATCTGCCCGTCTCTAAATTTTCTGGAGCCATAAGAACCTAAGAATAACCTGCTGGTTCAGGCTGGTGGCCCATCTAGTCTAACAGTGGCCAACCAGATGCTTGTGGGAAATGCGCAAGCAGGATTTGAGCACAAGAGAACATTATCCTCCCATGGTTTCCAGCAACTAGTATTGGGAAGCATTGCTGCCTTCAACCAAGGAGTTAAGAGCATAGCCATTATGGCTAGTAACCACTGATAGCCCTCTCCTCTATGAGTTTTTCTAATCCTCTTTTAAAACTGCCCAAGTTGGTGACCATTACTGCCTCCTGGGGGGACAGGTTCCATAGCCTGACTATGCACTGTATGAAGAAGTATTTTATTTTATCTGTCCCAAATCTTCTGACCAGGGATGTTATCATTAAACGTTTGCTTAGGAGGGTAGTGGTGCATCAGCTACAGACACTCTTGGATAAAATCCATTATCTTGACCCTTACTAGATTTGGGCCTGACTTTGGGACTGAATCAGTCTTATCCTGATGGATAATATCAGACGAGAGAAAGAAGAAGAAGAAGAAGAAGAAGAAGAAGAAGAAGAAGAAGAAGAAGAAGAACAGAAGAGTTTGGATTTGATATCCCGCTTTATCACTACCTGAAGGAGTCTCAAAGCAGCTAACATTCTCCTTTCCCTTCCTCCCCCACAACAAACACTCTGTGAGGTGAGTGGGGCTGAGAGACTTCAGAGAAGTGTGACTAGCCCAAGGTCACCCAGCAGCTGCATGTGGAGGAGCGGAGATGCGAACCCGGTTCCCCAGATTACGAGTCTATCGCTCCTCACCACTACACCACACTGGGAGGGTGATCCTGTTACTCTTCCTTGATCTCTCAATGGGTTTTGATATCATCAGCCATGAGGTCACCTGAGGTTCCTCTGGGAGAAAGGCAATGATAGAAAATCTAATAATAAATAAATAATCTTCTGGGTCAACTTTGTGCCTGGAGGCACTGTTCTTCAATGGTTCAACTCTTACCTGTAGTGCTGGTTCCAGAATGTAGCACAGGGGGACTATGTGTTGAGCTCCTGGTAATAATGCTATAGCGGGCATTATTTTGTCCCCAGTGCTATTTAACATCTGTATGAAGCTGTTGGGAGTATATGTTATATTTATGTTTGGTTTTCTGTACACTATACACATGAGCAGTAAATAAATGTTCTAAAATAAAGTTTAGGCAATAGCATCTCTAAGAGCTAAGGCACTGGAGTTATTCAAGTGCCCATTCAATTTATAATTATATGTATTTCAGGCTGATACTTTTTAATGTGAATGCCAAACAGGACACATCTTTAATTAGGATTTGAAGATAGGATGTTACACACCATCATATCTATATATCTAAGCATTCTGATGAAATGGAAAATGAAGATAAATGGTGTCACCTTTAACAAATACATTCCAGAATGAAATTCACGGCATGCAGTGCCTTGAAGGAAAACATTATGAAAATGATATACCGGTGGTACATGACCCCAGTCAAGTTAGCTAAGATACATCACCTGTCTGACAATAAATGTTGGAAGTGTAAGGAAGCAGAGGGGACTTTCTTCCATCTCTGGTGGACCTGCCCAAAAGTGAAGACCTTCTGGGAAATGATTTATAATGAATTGAAAAAGGTATTTAGGTATACCTTTCCCAAGAAACCAGAGGCCTTCCTGCTGGGCATGGTAGACCAGAAAATGCCAAAGAAAGACAGAACCTTGTTTATGTATGCTAGTACAGCAGCAAGAATACTCATTGCTAAGAGCTGGAAGACACAAGATTTGCCCACGCTGGAGGAATGGCAGAAGCAGTTGATGGACTACATGGAGATAGCTGAACTGACCGGCAGAATCCGAGATCTGGATAAAGAAACAATTGAGGAGGACTGGAAAAAATTTAAAGACTATTTGCAAAAATACTACAAGCTGTATGAATCTTAAGATAGTGCATGATTAGGAAAAGTTATGCTTTAGCAATCATGATTAAGTAAATTGTAAAATAAGTGATAAAAGAGAAAAGGAGACAATTTGAATCGAACATGTTATGTTTATTTTAAAGGCATTGAAACTGAGATACAATATATCGAATCTGGGTACATAACATTTGAAAGTTACAATAAGGCATGAAATAAGGTAACAAAATGCTGACATTGTTAATTTAAATAACGCAGAATCGGAAGGGGTGGGGAAGTCCAAGTTGTTTTTGTTTGTTTTTGTTGTTAAAAAAAGGGAAAATTTGTTTCTTGCAATTATGTTATTTGTTTGTAACCTATAAAACTATGGAAATAAACGCAATAAAAAATTTATAAAAAATAACAAATACATTCCAGTGAACAAGGAATAGCAGATGATTTATATAATCATGCATTTGCAAAATAATAGTGTTTTAGGCTAATTTTGAATCTCTGAAAATGAGAGCAACAAAATTAAAACTGTACAGTAATCTGACATTGTATGCATACATTCTTGTGGAATTTACTTTGCCAAGCAATCTAAGAAATGTTTGAAATAATTTTTTTTATAAACTTGGTGTACATTTGGAGTATAAATATCAAGTTTCTAGTGGGCACAGGCATGAATTAAACTAATCAGTCACTTTTTCCCCTGATGGTTTCAACCTCATTGTTTAATTACTTCAATTCTCCCCAACATCAGACACCTGCAATCCAAAGTGAGAGGGAGTTAGTGAGTGAGAGCAGGTAGCGGAAGTTATAGGTCTGAATAGGCACCCCATGACTGTAATTGATCGATACCGTTTATGAAACCACACGCTTGTTAAACTGCAATAAATAAACAGCAGTTTATGTTCCAATTTAACCCTGACTGGACTCAGTATTGTACCAGGTAGGGCCTGGGTGGTGGCAGCGAGAAATAAAGTGGTGGCACAGGGATCAATAGACAGTGAAACGTCTGGGGACCCTGTGTGATCGCCACACAAATAGCTAAGGGGCCAGCACAGAGAAGGACCTTGTGGCTACCTAGCTTACTAGTCTAGAAGTAAGCATAGCAGAAAAGCCTTCCAAGCAGAAGTTAAAGTCCAGGCAGAATGGTTGGGGGGGTGGGGAGCAGGCAGTCCTATACATGCATACAAACACTGTGGGGTGATGCTGAGGCTTGCTCTGTTGGTGTGCTATGTGGAATAGAGACTGGGCTGTGCCAGTCTGGTGCATTGATTTCGATTACAGGGCTTGTCTTCTATATCCAATGTCTCGTAACACTTCTAGTTGAGTCTTTCCTAGACCCCTCCCCTCAGTTTCTGAATTTGTTCAACCGCATTTGGAAATAGCAAATGTACAAATACTTTTCAGTAATAGTTCTACTGTTCATTAAGCCTGTTTCAGGCTCGTAAATGTTATTTGCTGAAACGATTAACATTTTCAGAAAATAAAAGTAAGTATAAATGAAACATAAACTTAATCGCGCATAATGCTTTTATTATAGACTAAACATTAAACCTAGTCATTGTTTGCACAGTAGAAAGCACACTCTTGAGACAAAGAAATTTTATTTCATTTTCTTTCTTTTCTTTCTTTCTTTTTTACTATTGATGGATGATTTCACGTCCATTATTAAAAATAAAGATTGTTTAAAGTAGGGCCTTGATACACGCCAATCAAGCTAGGACTCTGTAGCTGACAGTTTAATCAGGCACTTACTTTGCACTTCACAATTTAAATGTTGTGAATAATTAATTTTAATTACTCAAGTGTCACTTAATCAGAATTCTCTTATGTGGTGATAATCATCCTAGTCATTCCTTTTTCTCACACATACTTAAGTGATATTACACATGCATATAATCTCCAATGCTGAATACTCTCACTCTTTCAGCTAACTTTCTTGTTAACCTTTCGTCGCCAAATGAAATGACAAATTATTTTAAACCACCATCAATGCTTTAGCTTGCAGAGTATTGTGATACATACACTCATCAGCTTTTAAAAATATCTGACAGTGCAATCCTCTGCATGTTTCCCCCCCAATAATATTTATTAAGTTTCCAACAAATGCAGCACATACTGTAAAACCAATGAGAGAAAAATAAAAGGAAAAGAAAAAAGAAATAAAACAAATATAACAAATAATAACCAAAAATATAACCACAAACAGTAAAAGTTAATTAATTAATTAAACTTCCAACTTCATAAACATATTACTTGACTTCCTCTAATCTCTTCCATCTGAATTTCCTTGTAACTGAATGTAGCAGTTTTCCAATATCATTATTCAAAAATCCTTTGCATGTTTACTCAGAAGTAGGTCCCATTTGCTTCTAGATAGCTAGGAGACTGCTGTGACTGCCTTTGCTCAGTGTCAGCTAATGCATCAGTGATGTGTCTTCCTGGAGGTTGATGACCTATAGGAAAATGGCAGGAACAGGGTGAGAAGCAGTCCTTGGACCAGTCAGGGAGGTAAGGTTGCTCGCTGGTTTAGACCAAAGTGACAACCCTTCAAACATCAAAGGTTGGGGTTGAATCCTGTCCACCGATTGGAAGGGCAGGATTTGGAACATTTGGGACAAAGTCATGGAACCGTGGTGGCTAATGTTGTTTCTGTGATGTCCCGGTTAAAATGGGACACATCGAGAGTATGCCATCATCTTCCTCTGCTCCTCTGTCTGGCGGAAAAACAAGCTCAGCTCAATCTCTGATTAAATCCCAACTCCCAAGAATCTAGGGAGGGAATCTGGCATACAGGAATCTGGGAGATCCCTGTTCTCCCATAATGTAACAATATTATTTGGATTCCAACGGTGTTTAATTAGGATATTGAAGTTTTAATTTCTATACTCTTGTGTCTCTTAATCTTTGCATAATGTTAGTTATAACGTTGTAAATTGTTTAATGATTCCATTATTATAGTGTATTGTAAATTGCCTTGGGGGGCTATGTTTGGGCTGAAAAGCAGTCTAGAAATGTTCGAATAAATAGATGGTGCTTACATCCAGGTAAGGATTAATTTATTTGCTCACAATTACACCAATTGTCAAGAGTAGGTGGGAAAAAAATGTTTGCAATTAAAATCTGAATAATAGCTATGACGCAAATGAGCCTGATAATTCAGACTTCTTGGGTCTTTGCAAGAGTGTTGCCCTGCATCAAAAGTTCCTTTGATTGCTGCTTTCCTGTTAAAAGCAAAGTATCAGGTTTTAGGGAACCCCAAGGTTTATAAGAAGAACAAACCAATTAAAGTGGGGGAGCTCAGAGGCCAGTGAGGACCTGTGCATGTTCCCTGCAAGGGACTAAGCGTGTTGAAGTGGGTGGCTTTTTGTTGTTGTTTAGTCGTTTAGTCGTGTCTGACTCTTTGTGACCCCATGGACCAGAGCACGCCAGGCACTCCTGTCTTCCACTGCCTCCCGCAGTTTGGTCAAACTCATGCTGGTAGCTTCGAGAACACTGTCCAACCATCTCGTCCTCTGTTGTCCCCTTCTCCTTGTGCCCTCCATCTTTTCCAACATCAGGGTCTTTTCCAGGGAGTCTTCTCTTCTCATGAGGTGGCCAAAGTATTGGAGTCTCAGCTTCAGGATCTGTCCTTCCAGTGAGCACTCAGGGCTGATTTCCTTCAGAATGCATAGGTTTGATCTTCTTGCAGTCCATGGGACTCTCAAGAGTCTCCTCGAGCACCAGAATTCAAAAGCATCAATTCTTCGACGATCAGTCTTTATGGTCCAGCTCTCACTTCCATACATCACTACTGGGAAAACCATAGCTTTTACTATATGGACCTTTGTTGGCAAGGTGATGTCTCTGCTAGAGGATCCCAATTTTTAGTTGTGCTATACATAGAATTCTTTTGTGGCACTTTCAGCATCATTGCTGGCGCCACAGGAAGGATAAAGATGAGTGAGCAAATCCCACTTTCACTTTGGAGGTAGGCAGATATTATGGGCTGGGGGCAAGCAGGTTCCTCTCTCAATCAGCAAGTGGGACTGCGTATAAAGGTGTGCATCATAATGAAACCCACAATATCCTTTGGGGAAATGAAATGTCCCAGATCTATGCTGCATACTTGCTACCATCTCTGGAGCAAGCAGCCTGGCGGGAGCAATTTGGGCAGAGGAAAGGAAAGGAGGAGTCTGTAGGGAGTGGCTCAGCCTTGGAGCTCATGTGGTGGAGAATGGGGGAGAGATTGAATAACATTTTACCCTTCATCAGGAATACAACAATTATGGATTGATCTACTTTGAGTAAAACTTAAGTGAATACTACCCATGTTGTGTGTGTGTGTTTGTTTTTGTTTTTTTGCTTTTGTTTTTAATATATATTGTACTTGTATGCTGCAGTTACCCACATAGAGCTTCCTTTTGGAGAGAGAAAAGCTAAAGGTTAAGGGACCCCTGACCATTAGGTCCAGTCGTGACCGACTCTGGGGTTGCAGTGCTCATCTCGCTTTATTGACTGAGGGAGCAGGCGTACAGCTTCCGGGTCATGTGGCCAGCATGACTAAGCCGCTTCTGGCAAACCAGAGCAGAACACGGAGATGCCGTTTACCTTCCTGCCGCAGCGGTACCTATTTATCTACTTGCACTGGCGTGCTTTCAAACTGCTAGGTTGGCAGCAGGGTACAAATAAATGAAATGAATGACTGAATAAAGTAGGCATACTGCTCATAGCTTTCAGATGATGAACAGAAGTTGCTAAAGTATTGGCTTTACTGCCATTAAGAAAGTGCCTGTGATTTTCAAACCAAGATTTTCTCAGTCTGTAACATATTTCACCTTAGCTGACCCCCAAAATAGAGTACCATAAATGATTTTTTCCCCAAAGTGCTAATTGATTGTGGTTGTATTAGATTAACTTTCAATAACTAGTATTTTCATTTAAATATGAAGGTTTTCTATTCTATCACTCATAGTCCCAAGAAAATTTAATTGGGTATCTATTCATTTAACTGTGCAGGTGGGTGGGTCGGTGCATGTGTGTAGAAAGGACTTTTATTCTTTACCATTTTGAGATTTTAGAGAAATCCTGGGCATTCCTAGTGTCCATGAATAAAGTTTTCCTTTTCTAAAAAAAAAGCCTTTGTGACATTTTATTTATAGTCAACGCACATCTGCAGCTCTTCTTACTTAATCAGTAATCAACACCGCTCTCTAGATGACACTGCACCATTCAGCCACACTAACTGCAGCATGAAGCTGATTTACATTCAAGTCTGCAGCACCCAAAGCAACTTACATTTCTCATTTCTGATCATGAGTTTCATTTCCCATTAACTGTGTCACAATGTGCCATTCTGCTGATTTCCCATTTAAGTGTAATATATGGCAATAGAGAGTTTCTAACGCTCCCCCCCCCCGTATTCTAGACATTTCCCCATGTGCTTTGTATAGTTCTTTCAACTATTTGTAATACGCTTATTTTCTTTAAAATAATTGGATGTGCATTAGGACGAAAGTGACTATAGGCTTTGAGCATTTCATTTTTTTGCTATGAAGAGGGTTAATGGATTTTATGACATTATGGAAGCTGCTAGTTTGGGGGTATAGAAATCATTATGTGGTCAATGAGGAGACTGATGTCTTTATCTAACTTGCAGAATGCCATCCTATTGACTTAGTGTATTGTTTTTCCATTGCATGATTCTAGCTGCCTTTTCATATAATGCTACAGAACATTCTATTTTCATAATAGCCATGAAAATACATGCTGTTGCATAACACATGCCAGGAACAAGCCGAGCTAAGTCTCACCTCCAGATTTCTGTGCAAGTTCTAACTTAACAACTAAGCATACATATTTAGTATTCTTTCACTGGTTATTTTTAGATTTATATGTTTTTATATATATTAAAAAAGCTTTCATTTTTGGCATTTTGTCGAATGAATAGTTTCCTGGCAGCTCTGTGCTGTGACTGATCCAATAGAAATCCAACATATCCAGGTAGGAACTGGCACAGTCCCAAGATATGCTCTGGGATCACAGGATTAAGCCACTTTTGCTGAAGCTAAGGAGGTCTGGGTCTGTATGGGAGCCAAACCTCATGTACAATGCCTTGAATTCCCTGATGAAAGAAAAATGTGCTAAATGCAGGACTTTTTTTTTAGCCAGAACTCAGTTGCCATTCTAAGAGACACCGGGGAGGCGGTCATGGTGGGTTCTGGCACCTCTTTTTATAGAAAAACAGCACTGACTAAATATAGACATAAATCCAGGTAGTTTGGTCCATGCCTCAATGGAACAAATATCTGGGGCTGAGTTTCAACTTTCACTTGTGCAACAGGACTTCCCTGCCTTTTCCTCCCCCTTCACACCTCTTCTGCCCCCAATCTGCTCTGAAGGGGTGGGAGATATGAAGGGTTGTAGGGGTGTGCAGAGGAGGAGACAGAGGGAGTGATCTACTGCATGCACTTCCTTCTGCAAGAGGAGTGCCGTCACTGGCTACAACCCATGGAGAGTAGGCAATGCTGACAATGGAATCAACTCACCAGGCTGGAACCAGTGAGACACAAAGTGAGAAAGAATACAGAGACCTTCCTACCCACCCAGAGGAACTGGCTGGCTGAAGAACTGTAGGAAATGCAAGGAGGGATTCAGTGCTGATGGGATGGCCCAGCCACCACATAATTTAGCTGGAGCATGGTGAACTGGAAGGGCATGAAGCTGCTTCCGGTGTGCTCCCAAGATGCATGCCAGCAGAGGGGAGGAGTAGACAGAGGATATAGAAGGCCTTGCCCACCTGCCGCCACCTCCTCCTCCCTCTGCACAGTCACGGCAAATAGACCAAGTGTGAGATTAGCTGGGCACCATAGTTGGGGGACAAGGAGGAATTTTTTGTCCTGTGTCGTTGGCTGATCAATTTTTACCTACTGCCATCCATGTCAGGAGCAGTTGGTGGTGGGAGTCTGATAACTGGGCCGATTGTTTTGATAGGTTTTGGTCACTTGGCAGGTGTGCATAAGAAAGGAAGTATCTAAAAATGGTGAATACCCTGAGTCACTTTTCAGGTGGATAGTGATTTCAGCGATCTGCACACTAGGCTATGAAACCATTTTGAGGCACTTAGAGTTGTAGGGCTCCAAGGAGAGTCAGGAAAACCTACCTCCTCACCCCAACAAGTGTGCCAGGGAGAAAGAGGTGGAAGCAGGGTAGGCTCATGTAGTCACAACAGGCTTAGGAGCCTGGTAGAAGTTTGGAATATTTCTTATGTATGGTATCCTCCCCACACCCTCACCCATCATTTTGAATATTATAAATTCTTAAATTGGAAATATGGACAAATCTGAAGTTGTTATTGTTGGGCTGAGTTGCTGTGGTGGGGATGAGGGCTGCTGTGTTGCTGGGGATGTTGCTTTTGTTTCAAACATTGCAAGCTTTGGATGGGATGGACTGTTTCAGGAGGTGGCAGAGGGATGTTTCCAGATTTGTTTGGCAGGGCAGGAAGCCTTGAGTAAAATTTAAGATATTGACGGATGCCAAAGAAGGAGGTGGACTTGCCCTGCCAGACCCCTAAACTTTGTTGTAAACCATCTGCTTTTTGCTGGCTGAGAGAATGGCTGCTTCTTGAAAGCACTGAAGTGTTGGATAATGGCAGACAAAGTTGATGGACTATATGGAATTGGCGGAAATGACTGGCAAGATCCGAGACCAGGGAGAAGAGTAGGTGGAAGAAGACTGAAAAAAGTTTAAAGACTATTTAATGAATGTTAGAAGAATGTTGGAATGAAGTTATATGGCTTTAGTAGAAATGTTATAAGGAATTAAGTATAAATAGATTAATAGAAAATTAAAGGAAAAAATAAGGCAAGAATGTGTTAAGATAATTATAGGATAGAAAACAGAGGAAGATGGAAAGGAATTGCTGAAACAATTAATAGAAGTGGAATACAAAAAGGGAGGTGTGAGGAGGTTGTTGGAAATAAGTGAATGAAAGATAAGATATTGAAAATGTTTGAGGTGTTTTTAAACTGTTTTTGTTTGTTTTTGCTTTGTTTTGTTAGTTTAATGTGTTGGTGTTATGTAGTGTTTTTGTATTGTATTTGTATTGTTCTTTTTCTTTTCTTTTCTTTTTGTTTTGTTTGTAGTGTTGTGTTGAAAATGTTGGAAAAGTAATAAATATCATTTTTTTAAAAAAAATAAAAAAATTCTTAAGTCACAATGCATAAAGTGGCCCTAGTTATATCCCATACTTTGTGTATTCCCTCTTCATTTCCAGACTCCTAATGCAACTACCTATTGTCAGTGGTTGCCCCTGAAGCTTTCCAATGCATTTCTGTCCCCAATATGCTTTCCTGCACATTGTAGATCTACTGCTTTCATGGCATTCATCCGGTTTGGAAATGTAAATATTAGCAATTTGGGAAGCTGAATTAACAGTTGGAGCAGCTGTTCGGTATTAGAAGAAACTTTTGCCCAGGAACCAAGTCAGCATGCTAATGACCCCAAAATCTTGAACAGCCACTCTAGCCTGTTGACATTCATGCTAATGGCCTGCACAGTTTGCACAAGCTTCCCAAACTCTAGAATGCTGTGCTAATAGACTGGAAAAGCGACCGAGGCTTCTTGGACCACTAAGTAGTACGTTAAACAGACTGAAAAGCCTGTGGAAACATTCCAGCTTGTTGCATGCCACTGTGCAAATGAGCCTGGATGAAAATTAACTTTGAGGTGATGCAGACTGAGGGATTTGCTTTCGTATCTGGGGCTACAGGGAAGCAATATATAGTGAGTTGCATGTATGGAGCATACTATTTGGGAGACATCCCTAGGAATCCATACATGATTGTTTTGCTGCAGAATTTTATAACATTCAGATTTTAAATTGAACACATTGATGCTAGACATTCTGGAACCTGTTTGGAAAATGTGCCACACATTCTGTTTTGACCAGATTCTTTCTTTCTTTCTTTCTTAAATTCCCCACAGTTTAGTTTGTTTAATTAGTAATCTTTTTCTAACATGTTTGCATTAAAGCATTTTGCATTAAATTTCATGATGTCAGATATAACCTAAAGTGAAATATGCATGTGCAAAAACAATAAAGTGTAATTTTAGATTACAAAATCCATGATTCAATGTGACCTTAAATAAAATAGCATGAAATAAAATACATGAATGAAGCATTTCTGTCATTTTCGATTACAAAACTCATGATTCACTGTGGCCTGAAGTGAAATGAAGACTGTTTATGGAGATTTAAGATTACAACCCCTGCAATGGATTATACATATGAGCAAAAAATACATGTGCAAAAATATCTAGAGCAGTAAGTAAAGCAATTGATGTAACAGAAGCACAACTGAGACCAGCCAAAATTCAGCTGAAATCCCCACCCACCAATCCAAGAGCCATAAACTAAATATTTCAGATTCCATCATTCACACATTTATTCCTTGCTCCATCTACCAAGCAATTCCACTTTCCTTCAAAATTATTTTATTTATAAATAGTATTCTTCTCCCTGTTGCTCACATATGCCTTTAGCTCAGCTAAATAAAATGTGTACTTCCATTCAAGGAGCGACTGGTGTGTGTGTGTGTGTGTGTGTGTGTGTGTGTGTGTGTGGTTGTGTTCAACCTGGCACATCTCCATGTAAAGACAAAAGTGTGGCAGGCTCTTATCCATAAGATGTTGTTTGCAGATGACACAGCTGTGACAGCACACTCCAACAAAGCTGTACAGAGCCCCACAATCCATTTTGCCCAAGCCTCCATGCAGTTCGGCCTCACCATTGGACTGACAAAGACCAAGACATTGGGTCAGGACGTTGCCATCACTCCATGCACCAGCATGGGTGATCACACACTTGATGTGGTAGGTGACTTTGTCTACCTAGGGTCCATCATAACCAACAACCTTTCCATTGAGGGTTATCTGGGCAACCTTATTGGTAAGGCAGCCATGGCAATGGCTCACCTCTCCAAAAGGTTGTGGGAGAATGTGAATGAACATTCAATACCAAGATGAATTTCTACCATGCTTGCGTGTTGAGCACACTACTTTATGGAAGTGTGTAATGGGCAAAGCCACCAGGAGCAATGCCTCAATGCCTTCCATATGTGCTGTGTCAGGAAGATTTGAGGCATCACGTGGCAAGAGAGAGTCCCCAACAAAGATGTGCTCTTCCAAGCCCACATTGCGTGGCAAGGTCCCAAACCCTCCTGAGATATTAAGGAATAAAGACACATGAGACCAGTATTTTAGGTTAATGGGCTAAAAAGGCCACAACTTTATTGGTTACAGAACATTCCTAGCATATTCACATTTCTGTCTACACTGGCTTGTTAATGTATACAAAATGGAAGATGGCAGGATCCTCAAGGACGTGCTCTACGGAGAGCTGGTTTCACACACTAGGCCCATTGACAGACCAACTCTGTGCCATTAAGATGCCTGCAAATGCAACATGAAAGCTGGCAACATCACCCCCCACCGTGTGGGAATCCATGCAAATGACTACAGCGCCTGGAGACACAGAGTCAGCTCTTGAATCCACAGGAGTCACCAGAGGAGGAATGACTGTTGGGAGTAGCACAGAGAGAAGAAATGCCATGGTGCACCTGTAACAGCAAAACATGATGCCTTCCTCTGTCCCAGCTGCAATCAAACATGTCTCTCCCATATTGGTCTCTCCAACTATTTGACTTTACCCCAGGGGTACACTCTTCCATTGTTTCTCAACAAGACAGAAGGATGGGTGCCCACAGAATGCTTTGAAACCCAGCAGGATGTGATGAAGCAGGGTAGCCACCACTGTATTTGCAGCCTCGTTGTTCATGAGGGCAGCCAAAGAATAGAGCTGGTATAGTGAGCAAGCCTGAATCAGGTCCAATGCCATCAAGTGATGGCTGTGGGGCTGGTTCAGGGTCCAGCAGATCCATGCCAGCTGAGCCCATCGCTAGAATGCCCCGTATTTTTTGGCACTTTTTGTTGTGCTCAATGGAAGCAGGCATACCACTTTATGTTGGTTAGGCCTTCCCTCCATTCTAGATCCCCCAATCGCTTCAGATGATATGGCTGTGGATATTTTAGGCATTCTACATTTAGCCTACCATTTCTACTTTTATTTCAGTCTTAGGAGACAAACCCTGTTCCACATCCCCCTTATGAATAAGACTAGTCAAGGTCTGAACTAGTCCTCATGGGACCATGGGAAGGCTGAGTTTTGCTCAAGCAGATAACTCTCATAAAAACACCCACCTAAAACAACTAGCTTTTCAGTAACAGAGAGAAATATATACAATACCTTTCCTTGGACAAAAATGCTAATATTAGCTCTGATATAAAGAGAAAGAAAACAACAGGAGAAAAATATTAGTTCCTACGTGTGGCCTTGGCAAAACAGGGGGGCTGCATATCAATAAGCTTGATGTTATTGCATTCACTGTTTGACCATCACTTTCCTTCCTGCATACACACTATGTTGTTTACTTTCATGAAAATGGAGTAATATGGCGGAATGAACCCTCCATACACTGCTGCCATCATTAGGTTTCCAACATTGACAGAATGGTCAAAATAATAGCTATAACTCCTAAGCCAGAATCTTGTACCCAGGATCAAGAAGAGTAAATTATTTACTTATTTCCTAGTGGGTAGTATTCAACCCAGTTTTACTCAGAATACACTAACTGAAATTAATGACCATGACTAACTTCACTGGGTCTATTCTGAGTAAAACTGAGCTGAATACCACCCATTATTTTATACACTCACACATACAGTGCTATTTTTCTAGAAAAAGGTGCCAGAACCCATTATGAACACCTCCCTTGTTTTGTTAGAATGGCAATGGTGCTCACCTGAGAGGTGCCAGAACTGAGTTCCGGAGAGATCCGGCTGGGAAAAAAAGTCCTGCACACATCTATCACAGCAATTAAAACAGGAGAACTGAGGTGGAGAAATCAGAAAGGCATGCATGGAAAGCAACTTCTCTCCTACCTCTTCCATATTTACACTTTTCTCTTTTTAAAGACTTGTCAGTTGTGTTTTCTTGTGTGCTAATTTCCAGCCCATTCCAATCTGCTGAAGATGCTACCTTTTTTATTTAGGAGGGAGGAAAAGAAAGCTGTCTTGCAGGAAGGAATGCGCACACGCACACACACAAAAAAAGATTCTCCTCCGCATCAGCCCTTTTTATAGATTCGTGTCACACCACGTTCCTTTTAAAGTTCCTTGCACTGTCATTCATTCGATGCCCTACCCTGGCTTTGAAAGCTTCTGGCTTGGCCCCTGAGATTGCTCACTTCGTTTGACGTGTTCGGCTTTCATTCTTTCCTCAATAACATACAGCCCTTAGGAACCCATTCTCTTCTCCCTCCCCCACCCTTTCCTATCCAATTTAAACATTCTCAAGTTGTGGCATTCTAGTCATGGTTCCCTGCATTTCTCCCTAATAGTATGGTACTGCAGTCACATATGAAAGTCATCATTTCATTCCCAGCTTTTGAAGAAAGCCAGTGTGTAAACACAACATGCACTGCACACCAAATACAGGGGTATGTTGTTCTTCCGTCGCAGGTTAGGTGTTATTGCCAGCACTGGATGTTGAAAATCCTTTTTGATGTGTTCAAATGAAGATGAGTTTTGTCACAACAATATATGCCTTTCAGAACGGTTAATAAGTGTCTGTATGAAGCGTTTGGTTCCCTCACAAATGAAAATGTAATTAGAGCTTGTCTTAAAACTATGCAATGTCTAAGTGCATCTTGCGGGGGACAACTTAATTAGAGTAAAAACAACACCGCAGGAGGGAAAATAGAAAAGCAGTAAACTGCGGGCAGCTAACATCTCAGTGCTCTGCATATTTATTTCAAAGTCCCACTGCACTCAATGACACTTACTCCTAGGTAAGCGTGTACAGGTGTCATTCCTTCTTATAGGGAATGGTAAAGTGACACACCTGAGGAGAATATCACAGTGGAGAAAGCAAAACCTCCAGGCCACATTCCTGGCACTGAAAGGCTCAGCCACCACCAACAGTGATCCTGTGGGGAAACAGTGTCACCCCTGTGGGAGGATGGCAATATTTCTGATGCTCTCCTTCAACAAAACAAAATTGTGAACCATCCACAAAAAGAGAGTGGATGCCTTCCCACCACCTTCAAATGCAGCTTCTGTGTAGTGAAGAAGAAAGTCTCCCTTTCCTCCACAGGTTGCTTAGGTCTCAGTGATCAGCTGGGAGAAGGATAGTGGGCAGAAGAAGCAAGGAAATGGGTTTGGGGGAGCTTATTATTATTTCATTGTTTTATTTGGCAGTTAACGGTTGTCAGCTGCCTTGACACTCCCAATAAGGTTGTTTAAAAATATTTAAATAAATGAAATAAAATCTTGTGACAGTTGTTAATTATTTTGCAATAAACTTGATTGCTGGGATGGTGTTTCAGCTCTAACTCGGCTGTTCCATCGATTCACCATAGTCAACTCACAGTTTGGTTAGTAGTGAATCTAGCTAAGGGTGGCTTGAACAGACATAGTTGTTTTTGCCAAGACTGATTGGGCCATATGCTTTGGGGGACTGTTCCATCTACATATGATTGAGTCCCGTGATGCCATGGTGAAGATTTTGCATTTCAGTAACTATTTTCTCATTTGGCACCCTGCCCATCCTCTGGCTAGTCATCACTCAGCCAGCAGAACTATTAGAAAATTGTCCTCTTCTGCCAAGTTGCCAGACACCACAAAGCAAAATAAATGACCAAAGAAAGTACAGAGCCAAGATGTTTTATATGGAAGTCAATTTCCTTCTCCATTTGTGATGTCTCTCTATTTTTATTATCACTCCAGTACTGACTGAATTACTTTTTTTTTTTAGCCATTAGCCTATGGCTAGGATAATATGAAACTTCATTATACGTATCGTGGAAGTGCTTGAATGACAAATTGCAAAACTTAGGCAGGACTGTGTATGATGGAGTGAAATGCAATCTTTGTCTAATGACCTTAGCAAAGGCACCAAATGTGTCATGAGGCTATTTGTGCAGGTGCTTCTCCTTAAGGGATCTCATCCAGGCATCCCCAACCTTTGGCCCTCCAGATGTTTTGGCCTACAACTCCCATGATCCCTAGCTAACAGGACCAGTGGTCAGGGATGATGGGAATTGTAGTCTAAAACATCTGGAGGGCCAAAGGTTGGGGATGCTTGGTCTCATCCATCCATCCATCCTTCTTCCCAGGGAAGTCTGGAGTTTATAGGGGAATGGGTGTCTCCTAACAACTCTCAGCACCTTTAACAAACTATACTTCCCAGGATGCTTTGGGGGAAGCCATGACTGTTTAAAGTGGTATGATACGGCTTTAAATGTATAGTGCAGATAGGGCCTTCTGCAGGAAACAGTCAACTGTTTGAAGCTCATAGAAGCACCCCTAAGTCCCATTATTAAGCCCAAGGTCAGCATTAGACTCAGTATTCTCTGAAATGGATTCAATCATGTACCAAAGATGTGGGTTTGAACCATTAAAGTGAGTTAAAACACTCTGGTGCAACATATCCGCTTCTTTTTAAGGACATTTTGTGGTTAGGAAAGTGATGGACCAAAGGACTAAAAGGAATGACTGAATTCTTAACAGAAAGTTTTGTAAACACCCTGCAAGCAAATCATGATAAATGCCTATTGACATGTAACCTCCCTGCAAGCAAATAAGAACAAATGCTCCATAAAGACCAGGTTAGTCTAACCTCTGCTGAAGCTCTGTGCAAGAAAATCAGGAAGAATGCTAAGGAAAGGTCATCTGGAGAGTATTATTTTTTGAAACCACAGACAATTCTTTATTTTGTTCTCATAACCCTCAGAATGTTGCCCAGAGGCAACCCTTGAGCTTAAAAAGCTCTCCCATCCTTGGTGTAACAATACCAAGTTAAATGGACCAATGTCTGCTTTGGTATAAAGCAGATTCTCATGTTCCTCAGGCAAATTTGGAGAATGATGCTCAAGCAAATAACTTTAGCAGAGGATTTTTTTTGTGGGGGAACAGAAGAGAGTTGCAAATATTGAGGAAGTTCATAGCTTTAAGCACTAGCAACACTTCTTGGGAGAGAGATCACAAACAGGTCGAAGCATTATAGGAGAGGTACACATGCTTACTTTTCTCTAACCTAGTAATCAAAGTTGAAATGGTACTATGTGTTATCCTATGTCGGGGATCCTGAACAGACATAGCCAAATGCATCTTATAAAAATGATCATCCTTCAGAAGTAATCAGAGTCTGAGCAAGTTTGTTTAAAAATCTGGTGGTACAGCTTTATTCAGACACAGTTCTAGCTCCATCTGGATTAACAGAAGACTGAAGGCCCATGGAGCGAATCATTGCAAGATTTTTGTCAGGATGAAAATGAACTCTGTTGGCTGAAGCTCTTCTAGTGTTCCAGGGGGAAGGTTTCCCCTTTCTTGTTGATTGATGCTGCTGCTTCTGTGTCTGCTTGCTTTGGGAGAAGATGACAGGCTGGCTTCAGATGAAGCACTTGTGTTAGCTGGTCTGATGCACAGGGAATATTTGTCATAGTTGGCCTCTTAGGCAGACACACTGTGTGTTAGAAAGTGAAGGGAAAGACCAGTCTGGGAAATAACAATCTACACTATAAGCCAAGTAAACTTTCCTGGGGGAAAGTGGATTTTAAACGAAGTTTAAGGGCCAGAATAGACAAGAATAATTTGACACTCAAATGGTAGTAGCATTGTTCATTGAGCGCCATATACAGAGCAAGGGGATAGGGGGGGCGGGAACCAGGCCAAATGCCCTTATATGTTTCCTTTCCAGGATCAGGATTGGGCAGGGGTGCTCCTTTGTGACTGACAGGTCTATTTTGAAATCTAAGGGAATGATTTGACCAGCACTGTCTAATCCCAGTTCCTTGAGGGAGGGAGCACCTTTGTAAGAGCAAAATCTTTTTCTCTAAGCCTAATGAGCATGTCAGGAAAGGGAAAGGGAGTTCCATTGTGACTGACAGTAGCCTGTAATCAGAGGGAGCGATTTGACCTGGAAAGCAAATCCCTTTTTGTTCTTTTCAATAATTTACCTAGCGGCAATTTTCAAACCAATTCCATCCCGCACAAGTTGAGAGGGGTAGTGCAATTCCTTTTTTGTACATCCAAAGCCCCTTACAGACCCCCACCCCACCCCCAAAACACACTGCATTTATCCATTTCA
The DNA here is from genome assembly GCF_964188315.1 of Podarcis muralis. NCBI lineage: Eukaryota > Metazoa > Chordata > Lepidosauria > Squamata > Lacertidae > Podarcis > Podarcis muralis. Next base: position 45,404,849 of record NC_135656.1, on the reverse strand, counting down.
AATTTGGCAAGATTCATGCATTCAGCAGGCAAAGCCTTGTCTGCAAATTTCATCTAATTCTGGGACAAAATATAAAAGGACTTACAGATATTTTCTTTTTAAACAACAACAAACTTTAAAGATTTCCAGCTCAAAAGCCTCAGGACCCATTTGCCTATAATTTAGAAGGGCTTGCAAATTCCACCGACTTCTATCAAAAGCAGGCAGGAGAGTTATAACCATATTATTATTATTATTATTATTATTATTATTATTATTATTATTACCAAATCGTGAATTGGAGGCGGACTCAGACACCAAATTGGGCTGCATATGGAGCACTTCAGACCTGGTTTCACTGGGTACCAAAATCCTAGTATGTGGTCAGAACTAAAAACCTTAACATTCCATGCAAAGGTAATCCTTAACACATAATAAGAAAAGTCAACATTTTAAACCATTATGCACATTGAACTAATTTGCATGATTTACCTAATTATTCATAATTTAGTCTGCAGTTTTGACTTTTTGTTACCAATTTTACTCGGGCTGTGCTGATCACATGGAAAAAGCAGGAGCTATGCACTGACCCAATAACTGGATATCTTAAAGCCATCACCCTAAGGCTTGCATAGATATTGTCTGCATACTTTTAAGCATTCCCCCCCCCCCCCAAGCACAAAGACTTTCTAAAAAAAAGTTTCTGGTTTTTAAAAAGAAAAGAAAAACCAGGTTATCAGGAAGAATTCTACACTCAACAATTTTATTCTCATAAGAATAAAAAGAAATAAAGAAAACTACTAATCCTATAATTTAGAAAGACACTTTGGCCAGTGCTATATTCTGAGGGATCATACACATGGATATATACACAGTCCTCAGATTTGCTTTTCATTCCATTTTACATGATGATATACAGTGCTTTTAGAAGCTCTAATGAGACTACAAATAGATTATTTGAGTTAACATTTTCATCTTATTTCTTCCTGAATAGTACAAGTTGAACCTGGGTCCAGCCCTGGCAGGTTTCCACTCCACAATACCAGGCCTAAATTCTGGAAAATGCAAGCTAATAGCAAGATGGCATGATTCTAAACAAATGCTTTTTCATTCAACACTGAATAACAACAGCAGTGAAGGGAGACCAGAAACTCTTCACCAACAAAAATGGAGCAGTCTAGTAACCCCTTCTAACATAGAGAAGTCAGCCTTTCTGTGAGGATTTTTTTTTGTACACTTGTCCTTCTACTTTCTTCTAGTCATAAATATTTTTGAATATTGATGAGCTCTGTCAGAGGACCACTTCATCTCACATGCTTCTTTTCCCTTTCCAGAGAACATAGGCCATGAAATCATTGTCTTGCTCTGAAAGACCAATGGCCTGTTTGGCTCAATATTGTATGTCATACAATGGCCACTTGGAAAGTCCACAAGCAAGGCAAGACAGTGCTCTAACTCCTATTTGTCACTGGTATCTTTTCAGATGTATTTCATTTTTCTTATTTCATTTTATTTCACTCCCCAGCTCTAGTAGAGCATTATTCCCAATCACTATGTGACTGTGTTGCAAAAAGAGATGAGGTTGTCCTTTCACAAGCCAAAACTTGTGAGCCTCAGAGCTGAGCATTCACGTTCAGTGCTTCGGAGGAAGCAAAACTGTCATTGGGTTTACACATTTGCAACTAATGGCTGTCAGGAAAGCACGAGGGGAGGAGCGATGAATTACAACAGCATTGGACTCTGCAATTATAGTTACAAATTGGCATGTATTGGCAGGCTCAGTTAATTAATAGGTCCTAGCAGTAGCAGCTGGTGTGATGGAGCTGAGTTGCAAAGCTTTCCTTACATCACCATTGTTTCTGCAGCTTACCTGGATGAGACTGGTATAGGTAAGGACCCCTGGGTGGTTAAGTCCAATCAAAGGCAACTATGGGGTTGTGGCACTCATCTCACTATCAGGCCGAGGGAGCTGGCATTTGTCCACAGACAGCTTTCCGGGTCATGTGGCCAGCATGAATAAACCGCTTCTGGTGCAACAGAACACCGTGATGGAAACCAGAGTGCATTGAAATGCCGTTTACCTTCCTGCTGCAGTGGTACCTATTTATCTACTTGCACTGGTGTGCTTTTGAACTGCTAGGTTGGCAGGAACTGGGACAGAGCAACAGGAGCTCACCCCCATCATGGGGATTCGAACCGCCAACCTTCTGATCGGCAAGCCCAAGAGACTCTGTGGTTTAATAATAATAATAATAATATTTTATTTATATACCGCCCTCCCCAGCCGAAGCTGGCCTCAGAGCGGCTAACAACAGTAAAAATAACACAGTTTACATAAAATCATAAACATTTAATTGAAATACATTCTAAAATCAATTCATTTTAAAATCAATTCAGAGTCAAATTAAAGGCAACCATTGGGCTAGAGTTCTATGAGAATTATAGAAGGAGGGGGTCAGACTATGCCTCAGCCAAAGGCCTGGTGGAACAGCTCTGTCCTGCAGGCCCTGCGGAAAGATGTCAAGTCCCTCAGGGCCCTAGTCTTTGTGACAGAGCGTTCCACCAGATTGGGGCCATGGCCGAAAAAGCCCTGGCTGTGGTCGAGGCCAGCCTAACCTCCATGTGGCCCAGGATCTCTAAGATGTTTTTATTTGAAAACCATAAGGTCCTCCGTGGGACATACCAGGAGAAGCGGTCCCATAGGTACAAGGGTCCTAGGCCGTATAGGGCATTAAAGGTTAAAACCAGTAGCTTAAACCTGATACTGTACTCCACCGGGAGCCAGTGCAGCTGGTATAGCACTGGGTGGATGTGATCCTGTGGTGAGGACCCCGTAAGGAGTCTTGCTGCGGCATTCTGCACCCACTGGAGTTTCTGGGTCAGTCTCAGGGGCAGCCCCACTTAGAGTGAGTTACAATAATCAAGTCTGGAAGTGACCGTCGTGTGGATCACAGTGGCTAGGTCAGGGTGAGAGAGGTAAGGAGACAATTGCTTAGCTTGGCGGAGATGAAAAAATGCTGCCTTTGTTATAGCTGCAATCTGCGCCTCCATGGAGAGGGAGGTATCGAAGATTATACCCAAACTCCTAATGTACGGTGCTGGCACTAATTGCGCCCATGCAAGAGATGGGAGTTGCCCCCCCATACCATATCATCCTGACCCAGCCAAAGGACCTCTGTCTTTGAATAATTTAACTTCAACCGGCTCCCAAGTCTGATCAGTGTGTCTGGGGCAGAGTCAGGATGGCTGTCCATCAACAGATAGAGTTGGGTGTCATCAGCATACTGATGGCAGCCCAAACCAAAACTCCAGACAAGCTGGGCGAGGGGGCACTAAAGATGTTGAAAAGCATCAGGGAGAGTATCGGACCCTGCGGCACTCCACACACCAAGGAGTGGCGCGACAACAGTTACCCCCCCCCCAGCGCCACCCTCTGTCCCCGATCAGAGAGAAACGAGCACAGCCATTGAAGGACTGTGCCCTGGATCCCCCATGTCGGCAAGGCGGTGGTCCAGAAGTTCATGATCGACCATGTCGAAGGCTGCTGACAGGTCTAAAAGAAACAGCACCCCTGACCCGCCTCGATCCAGCTGCCTGCGGAGATCATCTGTTAGGGCGACCAGAGCCGTCTCAGTCCCATGACCGGAGTGGAAGCCGGATTGGAATGGATCGACAGCTGATGTTTCATCCAGAAACCCACCAAGCTGTTCAGCAACCTTACCCAAGAATGGAAGATTCGAAACCGGGCGGTAATTGGATAGATCTAAAGGATCTAATAATGTTTTCTTTAGGAGCGGGCGCACCACTTCCTCCTTCAATTCCCCTGGGAATGTCCCGGTGCCAAGGGACAAATTGATGATATCCCTTAGGGCAGTGTTTCCCAACCTTGTGCCTCCAGCTGTTTTTGAACTACAACTCCCATCATCCCTGACTAGCAAGACCAGTGGCAAGGGATGATGGGAATTGTAGTCCAAAAACAGCTGGAGGCACAAGGTTGGGAAACACTGCCTTAGGGGGCCCCGCACCTCATCTAGACATGCTCTAATCAGCGAGCATAGGCAGGGGTCAAGAAGACAGGTGGTGGGCTTTCCAGCTCGGAGGAGTCTATCCACATCAGCTGGGGATAGCCGGTCAAAGTAGTCCAATACTGGACCCAAGGACAGTCAAGGGGTCTCCAGTTCTGTTATTGGATCCAAATTGGCAGGGAGGTCACGGCAGAGCAACAGGACCTTCTCCGCAAAAAAGAGGAGACCACAGTGCCACCCGTGTCCCTGGTATAGGTGTGCAACAAGATCAGAGCTGCAAAATATTCTTTGGTGTGACCAATCTATCACTCCTGTACCTCCAAACTACAAGGCCACCCTGCCTTGCCTCATCCCTATCCCAGTAGACTGCAGAAACACCAGTGGTGGAAGGCAGCTCTACCACACCACATCAGCCACTATGACTAAGATACATGAATTCACATAGCATAGTAAGCTAGTATATGTTAATTTGTAGCTATAATTGCAGAGCTCAATGCCTGGGCAGGTATATAAGAGGACAACCAGGCCTGGGCAGGCCATAGGCCTCAGCAGGCTGGGTTGTCCTCTTATATACCTGCTGGGATTGACAAGGCATCTGACCCTCACCTGAATCTCATAGCTCTCATGTAGCTCCCTCTGATTAGTTATCCTTTAACTCTTGGGGAAAATAATTAGCATCACACGTCATGTGCATGGAAGTTGCCGAAGCAATTCACCAACTAGAAGTATTACTGTTAATAGCACCAGTTTTCCTATAACACCAGCATAATAGAGTTGGCCAGGATGCCAGAAGGGATACAATTTATGAGCTTTCTCCATTATCTGTACAGCAGGGGGTGTTCAGTCAACAGTGCAAAGGCTGAGCTGAAGCATTCCCTGCTGGTTACCTGCTTTCAGCAATAGGGGTCGCTGTTTGGTAGTACCCAATTGGTTAGCTGTCAGACTCTAGAGCTCCCTACTGGTGGCTCTTAGGTAATTCACAAAATACAGAGTCCATTCATAAAACACAGTGTTCATTCATAAAGCAGTAACATAAATCTCCATTGCTACATATTGAGTGTATATTTCAGCAATTGAACATACAAGTTTATGGCCATGCTGTAGTGTAGTGCTTATGCTCCTGTGAATAAAAGGTGGCTGGGCTCATCATCCCGGGGTTTGGTGGGGGGGAGGTGACAAAACTGATTTTCCATTACAAGTCCTTGAGTCTGTACTCTGAATGGTGACACCAGGGACCTAGAAGGTGCAGGGCTTGTCAGTCCAACCCCTGCACAGTCTCATCAGGGCTGACCTTAAGGCAATTGAAGCAATGGGGCCAAATTGGGCCCCATGGGCCGCTCCTAAGGGGGCCCCTGCACCAGAGCATCTAGATGGATTTTATTTATATCTATAAGATTTTGCAGACGTTGGCTGTGAACTGGGGCTCTACCAAAAATAAAAAATCAAGTTGCGCCCTACTACTTCAAATTGGGCCCCACTGGCTAGCCCTGAGTCTATTAGTTGCTGGGCCTGAGTTGCCCTGCCCTCGAAGTCTTGGGTTTGCAATTTTGGGAGAGGGGAGACTGCAGCACTGGGGAGAGGGCAGGCTGGTGAGGCCCCTTAGATTTAGAGGCCCTAGGCTTCAGCGTACTTAGCCTATACATAAATCCGGCACTGACTCCATCCCACCACACCAGCCACTAGTTGTCTCCTATCAGTGCAAGGATTTTGCTTTTTTCCTCCCCCTGCATACACCCTGCAGCCTTCTCAAATCTGCTCCAGAAAGTTGGGGAAACACCTAAAGCAGAATTAAGGGGAGCACAGAGGGAGGAGAGGGAGAGAATGTTCTGTTGTGCAAGCAGGAATCCTTGCACTGATGAAATTGTCACTTAGCACCGTGCTGAGTACAACCCAATGTCTGGAGTGAATAGAAAAGAGAGAGGTAATAATACCTTCTCATTTTTAAAAATGAATAATGATTTAAAATTAGGCTCCTAACAATCAAGGTCTGGAGGCTGCAGTGTAAGCCTTTAATTTACTTCTGCTTTTACTAAAACAGGAGTCTTGTGAAACATTTTAAAAGGATGACTAAGAAATGTATTATGAAAAGTATAATACATTTGTTAGTCATCTTTACTTAAAGGTGGCACATGTTATAATATAATCAGTCTCAAAGAACCCTATAAAGTTATTGAGGCATAACTTCCATTTTACAGAAGCTACACTAACTTTTCCCCAAGAGTAAAGTCGGGAAGAAAGAGAATTTCATTTGGTCTGTATTTTTAAGCGAACAGACCTAATTCACACCTCCTTCGGATTTCACACTTCTCCAAGTTTTGTGATACAGATCTCAGCTCAGAAAAGCACAGAAAAGTTTGTGATAAAAAAAAGCACTTGTTTAAATACATAAGTATGGGTTTATTTATTTTTTAAAGAACGAATAGCAGGCCAATGCAGAAATGGGGTGGAAAAGACTTAGGGATAAGCACATCAGAAATTGACAGAGCCTGGAGACAGTCGGCTGTATCTATTCCTACTGAAGAGCACATACTTCTGCCCTTGTAAACAATCCTCCCTTAAATAATGCTCTCTGTTTTCAGCATCACATACTTTCAGTTAAGCATTCTGACCAATTTCTTCCACTTCCCAGCATACATTAAAAATGCCTTTGTTTTCCCCAGTGAATTCATTTCAGTGCATTGCTTCGATTTTTATTTTCGGCAAGAGCTGCAACCTCTACTTTAGAGATAGAATGAATCTTCTCTGTGTGTTTAATAGTCACAGACAGAGTCTGCAGCCATTTGAAAAATGCAGAGATAAAGAAATGTCATGCACCTTTTCTAAAACATGACAGGGAAACAGAAATGTACATTAATGAGAAATGGGAAGCATGTTTGGGCTTGCTTTCCTTTCCTGGTGTTGAGGAACACTTCCACAAGTTTTTGTGATTCTGATTTTGCTGGGGAAATGTTCTAGTCAGCTATGATAAGGCGGTACTGCTTGATTTGATGCATAGTTTAGGAAGAAGCTCTACATTAATTTTCATTCTGACAGAGCCATGGTGAATGTGCTCAGAAAGGTTCTAGTAGTGCTGCTGAGCTTTTCAGAGATGGGACAGGATGGGGGGCGGGAGACACATATGTAATTATGGAACAGACCAAAACAGGCCCATGCAGAGTTGTCTGAGACCCCGAGGTGTGAGTCTTGTTAAAATAAAATTAAAAACTCAAACAAAAAAGCAGCTGGTCCCTAGTGGGCACCTCTGGCTGCTTAGCCCTCCAAGGCCCGGGGCAAGTGTACCTGGTTGCTCCACCCCCCAGTTGTGAAGGCCTAGACCAAAGCATAAGTCCATTGAACCATCTGGGCTATTTACTTTGTTGCACAGCTACTGGAATTAGAAAAAAAAAGCGTAGAAGCATTGTAAAGTTACAAGTTTGGCTTCTTCTAATTTCTAGTGAGGATCCTCTGCCTTTAAAATCTACCGGAGAGGCACACATTTTTAAATAACGCTTTTCATGGCTTGGGGGTGAAGTGATTGTGGGATACTTCACCTCCTAATTTATGTGGCTGTTTAAAGTATAGATCCCCGTCTATTTATTTTTGGGAAAGAGAACTTTCCGCCGTTGTTGGACTCCAACTTCCATCAATCCCAGCCAGGATGGCTAGTGCTCAAACATGACAAGAGTTGTAGCCCATCAGCAGCTGGAAGGTCAGGGATTCCACATCACTCATTGTAGCAGTGGTTAGAGTTGAGTTAGGGCTTAGGAGAAGTGTTGAATCAATTCCTCCCCATCCCTATCTGATGGGGCTTCTGTGTCTATGGCAGCTGCCAAAATATAGCAGTAGAAGTCCATACCAAGTACTTCATCTCAGTGCCCAGTTTTGGAATGGGTGGTATTGGTGTGAGTTATTCTAAGCAGGTAGCTTGAGTTAGGTTCACACCCACACCCAGATTCCTTCTGGGAGGGATGGCAAACCTGGCTGAGAAGGAAATATAGTTATCACCCACTGATCTTTTCTATTTATGCTCTTAGTGTTTGAATGAAACAGTGCTTGGTTAGGGAAGCTATAGTTGAACACCTAGGTCACCAGAAATGTTGCAGGAGCCAGCAGAAGCATCCCACACTATCCTAAATCATTTGTGCCTTGGCTATACAGCCCTAAAAAGCTCAAAATGTGCTCAAGCCACGTATTATTCTCCAATGGTTAATTATTATCTATTAATGCTTATAATACCACAGGGAATCAGAAAGAGCAAAAGGCCAGTCCAATCTGTAGTCTCCCAACATTAGAAGATATGTGTGGGTTTATTTTTTGCCAACCTGCTGTCTGTTTTGCAGTGCCAAAAATTATACAGGCAAACTAGCTGAAGAATGTGGGCCTGGTGATGAGAAGCAGTGGACAGCTCTGCCTTGCCACAGAAGGAAACCATAAGTCAGAAAGGAGGCTATGAAAGGCTTCTCTGGCAAATGCCATAGCTGAAGAGTGAGCAGCCAAAAGCACTTTAACCATGAAATCAGGCAGCGGAAAGGCAGGCGGTGGTGGTGGAATGACTAGGCAGGGTGCCATGAATAATATTTGAATTATAAGAGGGAATCAAATGTGCATCACTCATCCTGCCAAGGCTTCTTTTGCTCTCGTTTGTATGCAAGAGACATAGCCTTACACACAGAAAAATGCAGACACCTTAAATCCCCAAGTTATTAAACATTCATTAGAAAACCTGTCTTAATTTGCTGTTGCAACGCATGAGCAGAAGCAGAATGTTTCATCTGGCTTGCTACGTTTTTTAAAAAGAATCCTATCATCTTTAGGCACATTTATTAGCTGTCTCTTTGTAAGTGGGCCCTAAAACACTGATGTTAAGCACTGGTATATGGGAGGCCTGTATCTCGTGCCCAGCTTTATGAAGGCTGCCTATAGCCAGCAAGTGTGGGTCTCTGCAATGCTCAGACCAGGAAATAAACTTGCCCTGATTGCTTTTCTAGGTGCAAGGCTCCAGCTGGAGGAAGTAGGGGACCTTTAATGAAATCCACAAGTTCTGTTTCTTGATGCCCCCTAGTTTTAAATAAACCATGCAATAGAACAACTAGTTGTGGGTGGGGCACCCAAAAAGGTATGTGGACTGGGCCCTCTCTGCTCCTTTCTGATACAAGCACTGTCAGGCAAGGCAACATCAGACCCCCCAAGTGCCCCTATTTTCCAGAGATGTCCCTGATTTAGAGAAGCTGTCCTGGTTTCTGATTTGATCCCGGAATGTCCTGCTTTTCCGTAGGACGTCCCTATTTTCATTGGAGAAATGTTGGAGGGTATGGAGTTATCTGACCTCCAAGCCATCTGAAGGCAATCCTGCAAAGGGAAGTTAAAAAAAGTAGTTTAATGTTTTATTATGTTTTTATATATGTTGGAAGCTGGCCAGAATGGCTGGGGCAACCCAGTAAGATGTGTGTGGTATAAATAGTAAAAAAAATCATTATGGAATGGGACGTGCCTATTTACATAGGGAAAATGTTGGAGGTTATGCTACATCACCTGAGGTCAGAGGACTGCTTTATGAAATCTCCCTACAGTTCCCCCATTTCAGCAAAATGGGGGTTGGGAATGACATGCATTGTTAAGGAACCACTGCAAACTTGAGGCCTGTCACTGATATGTGTAGTCTGAGGCACTGATTTAATTCTTTATCCCTTCTGTATCGGCTTATTGATGACTCATGATGAGTCATCAGTAATAATGAAAGACAGAAGTAGAACCAGTCTGCACAACATGTGGCTTGCCCGACTAAAAGCAGGCCAGAAGCCGTGTATTTTCATTTGCCAATTGTTTGACAACCCCCTCCTTTGTTCTGGCCGCTGCAGGTGGCGATAAGCAACAGGAGTTTTATTGAGCACTTGATATGCTGCTGTAGCTGACTGATGGGCTATGCTTCAGTTTAGTTGGTCGCAACTTGGTTCTGGAGTAGCCACTTATGCATCTCTCCCAAATGAGAAAATGCATCAATGCGCACACACCACCAAAAAGAGAGAGCACAGATTTGCATATAATTTTCATTTGTTAATATATATGTATAGATGCAAATTGAGAAATTGTTTATATAAATAAAAATGAAGCACATCTTGCCATAGAGGGAAAGACTGTGACTAGGTCACCTGTGAACAGCTATTTCTCTAGAAAAAGAGGTGTCAAAACTCACCATGAACCCAGGTTCTCTTATAATGGCAATGGTGCCCACCTGAGTGATGCTGGAACTGAGCTCCAGTGAGTTCTGGCTGAAAAAACAGCCCTGCCTCTGAGCCTGCTGACAGGATGTAGGGGGATAAAAGTTGTCAATTTATATATAAAAAGAGGGTGGCTTATTGTTTTTCTATGAGGAAGAATGAGGCAAATGTACAACATCCACTGCCCTTCAGTTTTGCAACACATTGCATAGTCAATGGGAATAGATGTGCCCAATATATTTTGCTGCCTGAGGTAAAAGGCAAACTGACACCTCCCTCCCCCTCCATGTACAGAAGCTGATTGGACTAACAGTTGAATTTCACCTCAACATCAGTGAAGAAACAGTCTGTTCCACCATAAGCAGAATAGTTTAGGAGACAAAACACAAAACTCTGCCTCCCAGCACCTTATTGCTGCTCCCTGTTCCCCAGAATCTTCTTCCTGACATGATCACATCACTCTGCCAATTGGTAGGGCAGGTTCTACTGGACTCCTGCTCACTGCAGCAAGTGTGTGGCAGATGAAGGGACAAAGGAAGGATCAGAAGGGACAAAGGAAGGATCAGAAGAAGCCACACCTATTTCATTCCTTGCTTATTCACAATTATAAAAGGAACAGGAAGAATGCCTGGGTGCAAATCTAGGAACTCTAATGTGGCTTTTGTCCAATCCTTTTCTAATGTATAACTCCACATATTTAAATTATAGACTTTTTAAAATACAAAAAAATGCATTAAGAAGTAGTAAGTATGTGCTGGGTGTAATTAGAATCCTTGGAAACTTCAGATTGGCTCTCTCCATAAACTGGAGGGAAAGTTCTTGAGACAAGCTAATGATGTGAGGGGGAAAATGAGTATAATCAGCACTGAAAAGGTAGGTGGTTATAATTGCTGGATAAAAGAGCAGATATTTAACCACTCAGTTAATGTTTGTTCCCAGAAGAAAACACTAAAGCTCTCTGGAACATCCAAAGTATTAGCTAATCAGGAGGATATTACTGAGATAGTAGGTTTTTTAAAATAATAATAATAAAATGGAGTGAGAGGATTATTTGAAAATGTACATTCATGAACTTTCTCTAATTACAGTGGACTTTTTCTAAGGGAAGAAAAACTGTTTCCCTTTGGTCATTTGTAGCTTTATTCATTGGAACACATAATCTATAATTCAACATTTTACTATACGTTTTTGGGAGGTATGATTTGCAAGAGGCGTGCATATTCAGGATTCGGTTGAAGGAAGATAGGGCCTTCAACCAAGGCAACATTTTCCTTGACACAATGACCTCATTCAAACAATATGGTAAGTCATAGACCAGGATGTGAAGCCTTTTCAGCACAATGACCATATTCAACCCTGGACAATCTGCCAGGGGCCACATGCCAGGGGTGGGGCCAGAGACAAAAGTTGATGGAGCAATGAATATAAATATTACCTTTGTACAGTAGGTTAGTTTCTACAGATACTTAAATATCCTCTTCTATTGCCCATCCATGCAAGCAAGAGGCATATTCAGAGTTCTGGAATCTTCCATACATATCAGCAGGACCAGTCCAAGCTATTTTACCACTTGAGGTGGAAGAGCACACGCCCCTCTGCCCTGCCATCAAAGTAGAAAATTCAACAAGTATCTTTTCTCATTCATGGCTGTAAAAATTCAATAACGCATTAATAGCCAGTTACTGCCTGAGGCAGCCTCCTCACTCTGCCTAATAACAGAGCTGGCCTTGCCCACGGGTGCTAGTTTAGGGATTCATGTGCAATTCGCCACATTCAGTCCAAAGACCTACCTTGCTCAGTAGTCTTCTTGAATCTAGGAAATGTGTTTGCTGGAATACTTCCCCCAGATCAAAACTAGAAGTTAAAGCATTGAGAACAATTTTCACAGTTCCAATTTTACATATGCAAGCCACAATCAGTAACCCACAAGTAAGCTAACTTTTTCTACATACCCAGGCTCTTTCTGTGGTCTTATCCCCCCCCCCCCCTTTGCAGGATCTGAGGAAAGAGGAAAGAAAATGAGGAATTTCACCACAGGGTACACAATACATCCTCTCTTAAAAGTTCTAATAGTCAAAAGAGCAGCCGCCATTTTTGAGACAGCATAAACCTCTGATTATCGGATACTGGGGATTAGCAACAGTTGTGGATTCAGAGGCATTGAGCAAACCATTCAATGTGACCTAAAATGAGAGACATCTGCATGAACCTATATTCACACTCAGATACCTTTGGAGATGCACTGTGTGTGTGTGTGTGTGTGTGTGTGTGTGTGTGTGTGTGTTTAAAGCAGTCAGTACAGGGACTCAAACAGACTGAATAATGTCATTGCCAAAAAAGAAGAGAGAAGCGATTTTTTAATCCCAAAATTTGAAGGATTCTACCCTGACAGATAAAGGCCATGCAGGTAAACTATCTTGCTCACCGCCTGCTCACTGATTAGAGTTAATCTGGTATAGGCTTAAAGTTTCTTCACATCGCATAGAAGAGGCATCGCCCCCACACCCCAGTATGTAAGGCTTTGGCCTTGTACCAAAATCTTACACTGCTTGGGGTGATTCCAGTTAAAAGAATTTCATGTTGCTTAGGGATACCAGTTTCAAAAGATGCTCAAGTCAGAGGGAAGCCTACCTTCAAAAAATGTTACATTTCATTAAGGCACATCTAATCATGATCCGTAATATTCCACATTGTGGCTGCCTCTGTCTTGTTTGAAGCGCCTTGATTTCCTGAGAGATGTTCCCTTGGAATACCATGAGGGATGCTTCTCCCCTGAAGGACTTTGCATAATTAGAATCTGCATAATCCATAAAGAATGGTGCATTGTTTTGATAATGTGTGCTGCATAAATGCTGCCCATGAAAAACACTGTTTTTCAATGAAGCCATTAAAATGCTAACAAGCTTGCTTAAATAAAGTAAATTTGTAGGCACAAAGTTAACAAATATTTTAGGATAGTAAAGAAGTATTTCTTTCAAGAAAAAATGAAAAAATATGCAGGTCCAGTTCCTTCTCAAGTTGATATTTAAGTCTATCATTCTCAAAAGTATTATGGAACAAAGCATTTAATACACGTGAACTAGGCTAGGTGAATTTCCTGTAAGATCAAACCCTGGCTAGCTGCTCTCTAATAATCTCCCCCTGTCCCCTTCCTTTTTTTATTTTCCTGCTTCAGATGCCACCTCTTGCTGTTTCTGGTTTTTGTTTGAGCTCTGAACATATTGCTAAAGTGCAACTAATTGCTCAGCGTCTTTGTCCAAATCCAGGGAAGTCACCAGGGAACACAAAGAGGAGGAAATAAAGGTGGCACAAATCTATCCATACCTTTTAAAATTAATTTACAGGGAGGTTTCAAAATACTCTTTATATTATTGCTGTAAGCTTTATGTTAGAGGATAGGCAGCGGTGGGTGGCGTCCATTGGAACTGGTAGGGTGGAAGGCTGGGAGGTCAACCGTTGGTGAAGCCACAGGCAATAACAGGAAGAACCAAGTAACTCTGGTTTTGACCCCATCCTCCTCTCTGCTGAATCCTAGAAGGGCAGCACACATTAAGAAGGAAGAGGTTGACAGTCAGAGCCACCCAAGGAACTGGCTGGTGGATGGCTGGTTCAGATAGATGTTGGTGTGTCAGTGTCTCATTTGCCCTAATGGACCAGCTTCCACTGGGGGTAGGGAACATCAGGCTCACAGGCCAAATGCAGCTGTCCAGGTTCTCTATCTGGCTCCCAGGATTCTTCCCAGGTAATGTGATTCACTAGCCTCCCTGGGTTCCTTTTTCTGGCTGGAATCTATCCTTGAACTGTGGTGATGTCTTTTGGTTGCCTGGGTGAAGGATGGAGAGATGCATATGAGTGTGTAGAAGCCCAGGAGCAGGTGGCTTACCTTGCCAACCAGCAGGTGGGTCACTGCTGCTTACTGGCAGGGAGCCAATATGCACAGCAGTGACCTTGCCACTGACTTGCCCCTTCCCCTCTCTCTCCTGATAAGTAACAGTGACTCTTCTGCCAGGAGGTCATGGAAGCACCACTGCCCTGCCCTATGGTCAACTACTGTAGAAACCTTTGACTTTGGTATGGCCTTCTGTAAAAAGAGTGACCTCCATTGCTCCACCTACTTTTGGTTCTAGCCCTAATTACTTGGCCCCCCAAAAGGTCACCCACAAAGACATTTATTAATTACTTTATTTATTGAATTTATATTCTGCCCTATACCCAAAGGTCTCAGGGTATGCAGTCCTCAGGTAAAAAAGGGTCCCCCAGCCCTGCCTCATGTATATTATTTAAAATAGTAATAATAATACTTATGAAGCATCTAGTTTTCCAGGTGCTGCACAAACAAGACTTTCAGAAAAAGTTAGTCCTCTGCATTAATTTAAGAAGATCAATGTATGTTAAGAGAGAGAGAGAGAGAGAGAGAGAGAGCGCGCACAGCAAGGTTGCTTTAGGCTGTCGCTTTGCATAACGCAAGGCAAATAAAGAAAGAGTTAATCAAAGTAAGATTTATTTCAGAAAATAAAGGATGAGTTTCTGGATTTAGTTTCCTAAGAATTCCCAGGTTTCTACCTGATGAAGAGATAGATACTCCTGAGATGGTTTTGCAGGTAGAGCATATGCACGGCAAAAGCTGACAAGGCTTAGAGAATAACTAATGATTGCATTGGGTGATGGGTCATTACGCATGGTAATTTGTATATCTGTACCTCAATATATTACGAAGATTAACATCCATCAGTTTGAGGCTGATGGTGCTCACCTGTCTCAGGAGGACTGTAATCTTTTTTTTCTTGTACATTTACATGGGCCTTGATCAGTTTGTTGACAAATGGTTACATTTTTAGCATTTAGCATTTTGCTTGGTGCCAGGGATCTTCCTTGTCCTTAGTGTACTAATCGGAGATGACCAGGGAGAGAGTCATTCATGAACTGGAAGTTTCAAAGGCAGGCAGTATTGATTTCCAAACCAGAGGGACTTGCAGCACCCTTCCCCTCTAGATGTTTGGTGGCTTTGAGGTCAGCACAGTGCAAATGCACTAGCAGGAACTCCAGTTTGCCCCTGTCATTGTGCTTGCACAGTGCAGAACTCCCCCCTGCCCCTCCCTTCTCTCTACAGTTCCCTTTGGGAAACCAGCAAATTAGTTTTCCAATGATATCTAAAAACCCAGACCTTTGTTGCCACCTAAGTTCACTGCAATTTTGTTCACAGCAAAATATTTTCCAGTGCAAAGAATGCGAAGGAATGAATCCTAAACTAATTAAGTAGATTTTTAAAAAGTGAAAATAGAATATATAAATAATGAAATAGTGTAATTAATGTTATGATTTTGCTGAGGCAAAATACTTTCATAATTCATCTTTATTTTGATATGTATTTCTAAAGTTGTCATTGAATCCATTTTTAATCACTTCCTGCCTAGCGGTTTCTGATTGCACTTGACTCTTAAGATCACCCTTCCTGATTATAAAACCAACTTCATCAACTCAGAAATAGCTGCCTGAAGAACATTATCACAAAGATTATTTTTGCGGGGAAATGAAATGGGCAAATAAAATGCCAAGAGACTGTCTTTGATATATCCTTGTAGTAAAAGCTCATTTATTTTGCTCTTGCAAAATACTTCTATGATTTATAACATTGTTCGGGGGCCCTATAATTTAAACTCTTAAGAGGAGACATGTTGTTGCTTATTGTATTTCTTTCATGTATTAACAAGCAGTTTAATCTCACTCAAGATGCAGAAAATTAGCAGGTCTCTTTGGTTAAGTAAAGAACTTTTTCAAAAGCAGAAGACAGCTGCCTAGATGATCTACAAGCAGTTTATCTGAGTTCAATAGACTTATTTGTCTTCGGTTCATACTTCTATGTTAACCACACATTAGAAATATGCACAAGAATTTTTTTCCCTCATAACCTCTTCTGGAACACATTTTGAAGTTTTAACAGGTGGGAGGGTACCTTATCAGATTCACAGGACTTTTATTCAGTTCAGACCAGATAGCAGCTATGTGTAAGCAGAGAAGGCCTGCAGAACTTTGGACTCACCAAACCAAACACTATCTAGGGATGATGTTCCTACTTCCATTCCATTGCAATTTTGCTGGTGCTCAGTCATATAGAATTCATTAGAAGTCTGCTCATAAATTGTATGCACTTTGTATGGAACTTTTACATCAAGCGAACATTTTTCAACACACCTTCTCTGGAAAAACATATCTATTCAATAAAACAGTATTTTGTGTGCATATTTTGTACAAGAAAACAGCATATTAAAATCTGGAGAAATGCACAATCCAACTGGGAGTTGTTTTCTGATCTGTCAGCAACTATGAGTTTGACCCACTGTAAAACAGCAACAAATTTCTCCTCCACCTCTAATGCTGTCTACCAGCCACGGATGCAAACACTAATAATTCAAACCTTCAGTGGTTCAACATTTGTTGAATTATGAAAATAAATGCACAGTGAAAATAAATGGGTTGTACACAGTGTAAGATCCACTCAGAGTAGACCCATTGACATACCTACTCTGACTAAAACTTAGTTGAAAACAACCACTTTCTATAGTTACCAAAGCCTCTAATCAGATTATCGCCATTAGCTGCTCACAACAAGCAACAAAGGAAGCAAGCCCAGGAAACAATGCATTATTTGAGTTTTTCAACAATGCACTACTGTCTTCAGACTGGTGTTTTGTTTTTCTGTGAGTGTATTTGCAATGTCATTTACCCAATAATAGTGCTCTAATAAAGGATTTATAGGGACGCGGATGGCGCTGTGGTCTAAACCACTGAGCTTCTTGGGCTTGCCAATCAGAAGATTGGCGGTTTGAATCCTCGTGAAGGGGTGAGCTCCCGTTGCTTGGTCCCAGCTCCTGCCAACCTAGCATTTTGAAAGCATGCCAAAAATGCAAATAGATAAATAGGTACCGCTCCGGCGGGAAGGTAAATGGCATTTCCGTGCACTGCTCTGGTTTCGCCGGAAGCGGCCTAGTCATGCTGTCCACATGACCCGGAAATACGGTCTGCGGACAAACACCAGCTCCCTCTGCCTGTAAAGTGAGATGAGCGCCACAACCCCAGAGTCGTCTGCGACTGAACTGTCGGGTCCTTTACCTTTACCTTTTTAATAAAGGATTTATACTGCAACGTTGATGCATCATTCTGCTTTTTAAGTTGTTCTGCAGTGCTTCCCCAATGTTATCACATTATTGCCACCTGGAAGGGCACTCATGCACTAGAGCACAATAAGAGAAGGACAAAAGATAAACTCAAACATTTGTGGTATTTAAGTCAGTGTTTTAGCAGGACATGCAATGATAGGAAATGAAGCAGTATGTCCACCACAAAAATTTTGCAGGCACAAATGGTATTAAAAGCTGGAACATGTATAAACTGACCAAAATGAGCGCAAATAGTCAGGAATGCACAATAAAAGAAAGGCTGTCTGGTGGGGCACCTAGAGTTTATTATGTCAAGTCCTACTAGATTAGCCATTTCAGACGTCCCACTTCTGACAATGCACATTTTAAAATACATTCCTAATGTAATCATCGCCGAAAGATGAATAAAGCTGTTCTTAAGCATGAGTTATAAAATGTTATGAGTGAATTAGAAGACTACCCAACCCTTACCTAGATGTGTTGGTTATTTCTGACGTGATGCTAAACCAGGGTTGCTTTCTAAAAGTGTCTGACTTCAGATCCCATTGGCCGAATCAGGACTGCCAATGGTCAGGGATGATGGGTGTTATACTTCATAACTCCCTTCCCAACTCTGGATGAAGGTTGAGTATTTGGTTGATTACAATTTAAGGACTGACTTGTGAACAAATCTTAGTGCTTATTAAAAAGCAGTATGAGCAACCCTTTTCTGTTCCTTGTTTCATTTTCCACGCCTTTCAAAATTCTGCAAGTCATTATCTGACTCTTCCTGTTTTTCAAAACATAAAAGTGCCAACTTCTTCAGCATATCTTCATAAGGAAGTTGCTCGATTCCCCTGATATTTCTACTTGCTTTTTCCTGTAACTTCTCCAGCTCTGCAACATTGTGTTTGAATTGACAGCACAGATAAGATCCAAGAAGCTTTCTGATTTAACTGGGTTGTGGGATTTGGCCAGGTCTTGTGACCTGCAGCCCAGTTAAGGTAGAGTATTTGTATTTAAGCTGATTCAGCACCACTGATGAACAGATCCAAATAATCCTACTTATCTGGGCTGTGAATTGGACTATAACTCAGTTTAATTCAAGCACCTGTCTTAAGTAGGTTTATTGGATTGTGGCTGCTCACATACTTCATGGTAAATAAAAACATGGGAAGCAATCCTTTGCAAATCATTCACAACCAAGTACTCTTCAAATTTATGGGGCTTTCATACTGAGAAGTAGCACAAAATTGCAGGCATTTTGCTTTGCAAAATGTATGTGGCATCCCCATTAAAAACAAATCAACTAGAAAGGAAGTGGAGAAATATTCATAGGAAGAGCATGTATTCTCTGAGGAAATATGACAAGAAAGGAACATTGCTAATGGAAATTTTTAATTCAGCTACTGCATTGGATTCATAGCCCATTCCACCCTATTTTTTTCTATTATATCCCTCTTGATTGCCGAACATGAAAAACCAATAGGACTAAAAATGTCTCCTGCTACTTCAGGAAGGAATTCATCTGGGCTTTGAGAAGTCACCAGGGCAAGAAAATTCCATACTTCAGGGGCTGCTACCTAGAATGCTACCCTGTGCTCCCTGGCAGAACTTGGACTAGATGGTTATCTAAAGAGAATGTTCCAGGTCAAATGTAAAAGTCATGATAAAAAGAGGGAGACAAAAACGGCTCACTTTATTTTATATTTTGTTTTTTTTTAAATAACCTAACACTTTTTTGACTGTGCATTTTCCTTTTGCATTGTCTGCCTTTGTGTAGGAAATCACACATGTATTTTAGGCCAGTGATATACCAAAGCTGTCATGAACAGTCAACTTGTCAGCACCTTGGAGAGCTCACAGTAACCAGTGCTTGCTAGGACTCAGTCAAAAAAAGCTGTTGCCTCACTATCCTGCTGATGCTTTGTGCTGGCTGGGTGACCTGAACTTTGTCTTTTTATCATATATATACTGTGTGTGTCTGTGTGTGTGTGTGTGTGTGTGTGTGTGTGTGTATTGCTATGAACTGCCCTGAGATCTACAGATGAAGGATGGTATACAAATTTTTAATAACACTAATACTAATAATGATAATGATAATAACCCCCATCCACTCTGAAGAGCTGACTGCTATTTTGAAGGGCCATTGACCTATTCTGCAACCACTGGCTCTTACAGTGTAGAGGCAGTGAGTTAGTGGGTGATAATGCTAAGGATGTGGTACTAGGAACTGGGAGACCAGAGTTTGAATCCCACTCAGCCATGAAGTTTACTGGGTGACATTGGGCCAGACACTCCCTGTCAGCATATTTTACCTCACAGGGTTGTTGTGAGGATGAAATGGGGAGGAGGGGCACCATGTATGCCACCTTAAGCTCCTTGGAAGAAAAACATGGTGTATAAATTTAATAAATAATTTAGCTGAAGGGGTGTCCTCCAAGCTGGAGGAATCTGATAAGCCACATCTTTGGGCCTGGAACATCTGGGAGCAGGGAGGAATGGCTCCCCAGGTGCTACCTCCTTTCTTTCCCTCCATGTCTGTCTCTGAGCCGGGTAGAGGAATGTAGCCACAGAACATGGCATTAAGGAGACAAGCAGAAAGACCTAATGGCAATTTTTTGCAGATCTGTGCCAAACAGTAAAATATTATTTAACTGTTCTTTTTGTCAAGACAGAATCCTACATGGGCCTCACAAATGTCCACATTATACATTACAACATCCATCCATTTAACACACAGAGAAGTGTGTACACACACTGAAAAACTGGCAAAAGACCAGTGACACCCACTATTCCCCCTACTCTCCCTTCCCCATGAAAGTTAACAAAACAAGTCGCTTGCCATTTTCTTTGAAAACATCTCTGGTGTCAAGGATGCCAATTATATGCTGCGCTAGCAAAACATGGAACTTTATCATTGCAGTGCAGAAGCAATTAGCATGCAAAGAAGTCTGTGCCCTTTTAGGCCATTTCTTTTTGAATCTGCTTCCATGCAAAGCCGACTCATGCAGCACTCCTTGGAGAATATTTTAACTTCTCAGATAGACAATTGTGGCATTTAGGGTTTCTTCTGCTTCCACCTCCTGCCCCCGTTAAAAATTACAAATACTTAAAATAAATAAATAATGCATAACAGCTGATTGTCTTTATCTTCTGTTAAATAAAAGGCATCCAGATTTGAAAGGGGTCCAGCAAAGGTTATGGAAACAAGTTCAGAGAATGGGTGGAAGAGATTGAGGCAGCCATGTCCATCACTATCAATCACCTGGTACGAAACAAATTCCAGTTGCTCCAGCAGGGAGGTGGGGATAGTGGGCAAAGGAGTAATGAAGAAAGTCATGTCATGTCCAGCTAAAACTAGGATGGTTTTATTTATATTTAATTGTTCACCTAGGTAGCCAAATTTTATCAGAATGGTTGCTGTTGTTTCTCAGTAATGCATACATATATTCATTTAAAACATGACCTATTAAGGAAGGACTTTTAAAAAAAGGTTTCTAGCAGTTAAAGACTCTTGATTGGTTATTAATTTATAGTTGTCAACCAAGTTTGAATGGGCACTGCTTCTGTGAAAAGATTTTCCCCGCATCAAGGAGGCTGTATGAGGTGCATTAAGCAACTTACCTGTGAGTCCTGTAAGACCACTTGCTGCTTTTTGGCCTGTTTCCACCTGGCCTGCTACTACTACGGAGGGGACCAGATACTGTCTTACCTGTGAGTCCTGCAAGAACTGCTGCTCAGGTAGCCTGGACACTATCAAGGTGGGGTATTGTTTAGGACAGGCATCCCCAACCTTCGGCCCTCCAGATGTTTTAGACTACAATTCCCATCATCCATGACCACTGGTCAAACATCTGGAGGGCCGCAGGTTGTAGGCCAAAACATCTGGAGGGCCGCAGGTTGGGGATGCCTGGTTTGGGAGTTTCTACTAGGGTCAGTATTGAATTTTGGAGATGGCTATTTTTTGCTGTTATTGGCATTGTTTTTGTGTTGTTATTGTTAGACCAGTTATGAATTATGAGGGGGTTTATTTTTAGTATCTTTATTCAGACATTTTCATTTATTGTTTATGGCTTCTTGGTTTTTGTCATATTTTTGTAACTGTTGGAGTAAGTTATGGCTTAACATACAAAGGTGGCATACAAATAAATGATGATGTTGACAGTGGCCTCCAAGCATCATGCTCCAGCTCTCACCACTGGTCAGCAGCAGCAGCAACATTAGGCAATGCATTCCTTGGAAGGTGGCTCTGTTGCCCCTATGGATTCTGCTACCTGAGGTGGTCATTTCACCTTGGCTCATGGGGGGTCTGGCCCTGCCATTGCCCAGGCAGCTTCTCCCCTCCTCTGCCATCCCCCATAAATTATGCTTTACGTTAGTATGAGCACAGACTTCGCAGAGCTATTGGAACTGGGCAGGGGTAGAATTCCCTGCTAAGAATAGGTGAACTTTAGAATCTTCATGAAATACTGTGAATTGGTCTAAGGGATCAATTCAGAACTTACAACCCCCATATGAAGTCCAATCAAAAATATGCTTCCACATGGAAACCATAACATTTGAGAGCTATTTTTCTTTTGCTTCATGAAGTCTTTATGCCAGCATAGTACATTCCTGGCAGTTACTTGGAGGGGCTGCAGCAGACATCTCCAGTGTAAACAGGGCAAATGACATGTTAAGTACCTTGCTAGTGTTACAGCCCCTGAGTGGAGCTGTTGCCACACATTTGCATTTTTCAGCAGTTTCCATGCGGGGACTGCAAATTAGTATTTGGCACTGCAGTCTGGAGATCAGCACAAATCACGACAGCTGCGTGTATAACATCCATATGGCAAGACAAGCTTATGCAATGTCATGGAGACAACGAAGGCTGAGCTGGGTTTGAGGCTTTGGAAGCTGTGGAAATATTGTTCAATGCTGGCTACCTCTTTCTGGAAACCTGATGTGGAAGCAGTGGGATTTTCTGCTGGAGTGTGCTCAACCTTTGTATTTGTAAACAAATATCATAAGCCTCCAGTGACCTCTTCCTAAAAGAAATGAAGCCTCTATAAGTGCTGCACCCCTGAAGCTTCTCAGAGCTTGGGAAAGTGAAAGAAATGCAACACTATGGGTTTCTGCATCTATTAATACAGAGAACAGAAGAACAAAAACAACAATCAAGTGTGGGACCAAGAGGCCCATGCCATCCACAATATCATTTCTGTGTAAAAGCCCAAATGTATCTAAAATGTGCAGAGGGGCCATTCAGAACAGGAGAAGAAGAGGAAGAAGAAGAAGAAGAGGAGGAGGAGGAGGACGAGGAGTTTGGATTTGATATCCCGCTTTATCACTACCCTAAGGAGTCTCAAAGCGGCTAACATTCTCCTTTCCCTTCCTCCCCCACAACAAACACTCTGTAAGGTGAGTGAGGCTGAGAGACTTCAGAGAAGTGTGACTAGCAGGTCACCCAGCAACTGCATGTGGAGGAGCAGAGACACGAACCCGGTTCCCCAGATTACGAGTCCACTGCTCTTAACCACTACACCACACTGGCTCCACAACTGGAGTAGTTGGTGATAACACAATCTTGTTTTAAGAACATAATAAGAGTCATGTCAGATCAGTGTAAAGGCTCGTATAGGCCAGCATCTAGTTCCCACTGTAGCCACTCAGATGCCTATTCAGATGCTTGCAAGCAGAACCAGAGTCCAAGAGCTCTCTCCCCACTTGCGATTCCCAGCAATTGGCATACAGTGGCATATTGCCTACAACAGTGGAGAAACAACATAATCATCATGGCTAATAGTCCCAAGTTCACTATGCTAACTTAATGTCAAAGGTGGTTGAGAACTCCTCTGTTTCATCTCAGCTCTAAACAAATAAAATCAACTGTTTTGTAGTGGAGTCCAAACCTGAAGTTAGTTGTTTGTTGAATACTGGTGATTTTCAGGTGAGCAGCAGAGTATCTGAGAAGACTCAAAATGTTTCTCGCTGTGTTCCCCCATCCCCGCCCTGGATGCTGCCATCTTTATGCCCAATTTGTGCCTGTTTATTCTTTTGATGACCCGTTTGCCCTGTTTAGACAGAAGAATGGCAGTGTTGTCATGAGATGCCTGAAAGTATTTGCATCAGATTGGAAGGACACATACTAGTCAGGAATTTGAAGCAGTTGTGGGGACTCATGTGCATTTTTTCAGCACTCAATCCAGGTATGAACATTAAATACAAACAGAAATTAAATGTGTTTAAAAGGAGTTTTAAACACAGATGAATCTAAGTTACAATATATACAATCATGGAGTTAATTAACCGCATTTATGATCATCATGATCAATAATGTTCCTTTTGTAGGAAACCCTGTTTATGAGACAAAACAGCCATTTGCAACAGGCCAGGGATAAATACCAATTACCAAGGGTGCATTCAGACATGGGGGATGTTGCATTAGTTTTCCTGATTACAATGCTAGGGCTTCTGTGCCATTTCCTATTTTTAATTTAACACTGAACCGATATACTGGCATGTCATGAAAAATTTCATTCACACCAGTGGCATAACAGTGGCTGTCACTAGACAACATCACTATTCCCTCATCCTTTCCACACATGCATGGTTCCATTCCCCTATGATTCACCCATGAAAACAGCAGAAAAGAACTGCATGCTGCTATATTCCCTCAGATTTTGTCATTTTACTCCAGTGGTTTTCAGGGGTGGCAAACGGATTTTTTTCTAGAACCAATAAACATGGAAATGAATGCTAAACTTCCACTATATTCAGCTAGATTTCCTGAAGTGCCTTTTACATCACGTGAAAGCTCAAATGTAATGTGGAAATTAACAGTTTGGGAAATGTGATGGGGGGAATGAAATAAACTGCTGTGTGAATGCAGCCTAAGACAGATTTACAGAGCAATCTTCCACATAGTAGCATTGTAAGAAAGCAATGTGGTCCACAGATGCCTGAATCAGCTTTGAAGAAGTTAGTTCAGGTTGAAAGAGGTGAAGAATAATCTGCTCAAGTTACCATGGTAAACAACAATGGTGTTGAAGTGCTTTCTGTTCCTGACAAAGTAATTTAAGTAAAAGAAAATATATTGCATTTTGAATGTAACCATGTGAAAAAATAGTTGTCTGCATCACAGGGTTGGCAGAGGCATAGTTGTGCCTTCACTGCTGGGGTTAGAAAGAGTGGGTGCCATTCACTAGGTAACAAAAGCTATGAGGCAGTCAGTGCAGGGAGGATGGGTGTTTTAAAACAGCTGCATTGGCTGCCATTTCATTTCCAGGTCCAAGTAAGCTTCTCATGTTAATGTTTAAAACCCTAAATGACTCAAGGCCCAAAATATCTGCAAGGCCACCTCCTTCACTATAGACCCACTAAGATCAGCAATAGGGGCCCTATAGCTTGTTCCACCAGCCTCAGAATCTCAGTGGGTGGTAGCCTGAGAGAGGGCATTCTCTGTGGTAGCCCCTAAGTTGTGGAACTCCCACTCTACTGAGGTGAATCTGGCATCTTCATTAAGCAGCTTAAACACCATTACAAAGGATGGTGGTAAATTCTTAGTTGTATTGCATTGTACAACATGTTAATATCAAAAGGTCCACCACACTCTGTTTTTATTTACATCTTCACATTTATTATATATCAACATTTATTTATACCTTAATATTGATTTATATCTACCCCCTTTCTTCCATTGTGGAACTGAAGGTGGCATACTTGTGGGTTCCTGGAGGTTTCCCATCCAGCACTGACCAACCCCAGTCCTGCTTAGCTTCAGCAAGGTGGTGGCCTGATGCTCCTTCAGACCATTTCCTGTAGTCTGAGTAGGTCTGCTATGCAAATGTCATCATTCTATTTTGCTTCTCAGATACAGCCCAGACTGCAGTGCCAAGGCTTATATACACAACTCATTGTACCTGTGAAAAGTAATATATATATATATATATATATATATATATATATATATATATGAATGCACAATTCCATTATGTGGTGTTCACAGGTCACAGCTGTAAAACTCCCAGTGAGGGGTTATATCTGATGACATGGAGTTAATAACACAAGTTAACTGCAATTTACTATACATGCAGTTAAGCACTGCCTCTGATTATGTCTTATTGGATTTACCATTTATCACAAGCTCACAGCTAAAGTTAGGAACCAACGAATAAGTTTGTGCTCACCAGTTCCTTCATACATTTCCTCCCATTGTCATTACACCTTCTAGTTCAAGCACTATATCTTCCTTAATATGGCACCCATTATTAGAGAATAGAGTGTCTCATCTACTCAAAAGCTACACATCGTAAATGCCATTATTTTTCTTCTACCTAATGATTAGTGGCGAGAGAGTATATTCTAAGTCCTTTGCTTTTTCTGTGTAACAATTAACAATTATGAAGTGTTAGCATTATCTTTAAGCACCGTCCTGGACCTTTATGTCCTTCAGCTGATATTCAAAATGCCTCAACTAATTTTGCATGCCTCTAAGCTGAATGCCAGCAGACACTTGGCATTTTTAAATGGCTGTCTAAATCCTGCATAATCCTTTTGGTGTCATCCTAGGTTATTTGATCAACTGCTTAGTATTGTGTTATCAGCAAATGTGTACATCTTTTTATTGATTCTATCAGCTAAATTGTTTTGGTAAAGAGCACAAGGACAAGGGATGGGACTAAAAATACAAAGCAAATTGTTAGGAATATTATCTAAACACTCAAGTGTATGCTTCATTATACACAAGGCATAAATTAACTGCAGTTTTATTTGTAGATTGTCCAAACAAAAGTTTTGCAAGCACAGAGGTGACTCTTAAGAAAGCACCTCATTCTCCTAATACATAAACACAATGTATGTTACTGTCCTATGTAACTACAGCACACAATATGACAACAGGCACATCTTATCTCCCTAACCCTTCATGCCTGTTGTGGCACAAGCAACAATTTTACCATGAACGCTACCAGCCTTCCACGTTGTGTTAGATGAGGTTGGAAGACTTTCCCATTTGTTTCTTTCAAAAGGCTGTGTTGGTTACAAAAGTTAGACCTGTAGGTCTTAAGCTAAGGTGCAGAGCCGTCCTTCCCATAGGGCTTAGTAGTGCGTTGTGCCAGGGCACCGGCCTCTCAAGGGCGCCCCAGCAAGTGGGGGAGCTGTGCAGCTTTGCCAGCAGCCTCCCCTTTCCCTGCACGCCCGCCAGCTGCGCCCCACCATCCATAAGGCTTCCACCAACCATAAGCTTCCCTCCCAAGCCTCCTCGGGAGGAGAGCGATCCCCACAGAGACTTAGGGTGGAACCTGTGCCCCGCCAACCATATGGCTGGTGGGTGCACAGCCTCTGTGGGGATCGCTCTCCCGCAGCGGCATGGGGGAGAGTTGCACCCACCTGATGGCTGGCAGTGTGCAGCTACAGCCACCCCAATACTATCTGTGGTAATTTGGGGGCGCTGGGTGGATATTTGCACCCCGTTGCCCCATCTGCTAAAGACGGCCCTGGGTGCAAGTGGTAGGTTGATGCAGTGCAAGCAAACCAGTTTGTTTCTACTGCTGTCCCCACACCACATCAACCTCTCCAGTACCTTGCTACTCCCTGTAAACAGCAGCATCCCCATTGCCAGGAAGCTAACACTGCAGCTTTAGCCCACTGGATGAGCCACTTCTGCATTCAATCTGGTATGATAAATAATAAGAGTGTCAAGCAGCAGCAGACTGATATGAGTAAAGCTCACACATCTTTAAAATTTAGATGGTTTGTAAAGAGAAAGTAATATGGTATATTGGTGTCCTAGTACTGCATCATAGTGCAGAGCGCTAACAATACAATGGTACCTCAGTTTAAGAACAGCCCTGTTTATGAACTATTCAGTTTATGAACTCTGCACAACAGGAAGTAGTGTCCCGGTTTGTAAATTTTACCTTGGTCAAAGAATGGAAGCTGAATGGTGGAAGGGCACCAGCAGCGGGAGGCCTCATTAGGGAAAGCACGCCTCAGTTTAAGAATGGTTTTAGTTTAAGAACGGACTTCCAGAATGGATTAAGTTCATAAACCGAGGTACCACTGTAAAGAGGAAATAGGATTATTAAAGTGGAGTTGGAAAGTGGAAAGAAATTACATTTTCTTCCCAATAATCTCAGGACTGTACTAATAAACTGATAGCAAATTGACCTATTATAAAAAGCAGACTAGGTTAAATGTGAGGTGCTGTTAATTTCTTAATAACAAGAGGAACGTGCAAATATAAATATATAAAGTGTTTTCTGTGTGTCAGCTAGTGTCAAGCCATAGGGATGTGAGATTTGTAAAGCCACAGAAGACTAATTAATACTCATCAATCACCCAGGCTGCCCACTATTTCAGCTGTGAATTAAACTAGCTCAAATCTATTCTGGAACATTGGTTCACACAGAAAATAAGACGTCTTTCAGAACTTCTCATGTTTCAAGTACCGTATTTTTCGCTCTATAACACGCACCAGACTATAACACACACGTAGTTTTTAGAGGAGGAAAACAAGAAAAAAATATTCTAAACTAAATAGTGGATATATGATTTTTGTGGTTCATGCTATGGCCACAGACATGTGATCTGACAGTGAGTTTGGAGTAGCCCAATGCAAAAATCCTGAGGATCCATGTGGATCCATGCTTTGTAACCACGGAGGAGAGAAGGAAGGGGAACCATGGATCCTCTGCTCACGACTGCAGTTCCCCACCACCACCACCCGCAGGTATTCGCTCCATAACACGCACAGACATTTCCCCTTACTTTCTAGGAGGAAAAAAGTGAGTGTTATGGTGCAAAAAATACGGTATATCTTATGCATCATGGTACCAGGAAATGAGTCAATGGAACACTCCTCCAGCAGAGGTCCACCATCAGATAACTCCTCACTGAGGAGTGGTGGGTACACAGCAGCCAAGAATCTCTCAGCAGCCCTCCTTTGGAATTTAGGATTACTCTCTTGCTAGGAATAATCCCCTCTGAGACAGTGGGAGAACAGTTGCTTAGAAGGTGATCCCTATGCAATTTATTCAAGGAGAATTCTATGAGTGAATATTGGATTTTCATTAGTTCCAGCTGGCAAGTTGCAGAATTATCTTGAAGAAGATACACGGATGGCTCATGGTGACATTTTTTAAGTGCCATATATCCATGCTAATCACTCCCTCAAGCCATCCCTGTGGGTGCAAAACAGTGCCTTAGGCCCAAGTCTATTTTCTGTGGGCTTGTCAAAAATTATTACCTGTCTACCAGAAATTGCAGATAATCTGTCCCTAACAGTGGGGTCATTTTAAGAAACTTTTGGACACTTCCTGACTTATTTAGGGCTCTTTTATCAGAGGGTTTTCCATAAGCCCTATTTCAGATGTTGTTCCTGTTTTATAAAGGTTGGAAGCTCCCTGCCATCCCAAAGAGATTTACCATCTCTTTGGCAGACAATAGTAAACTGCACTCATCCTGCTTTGTTGGGAACTGCTATTGCTCATTTGCAAAAAATTAAAAAAATAAATAAATTTCTGATGCTTCAGACAACCTGCTCAAAAATAAGTATTCCACTCACTAAAGGTAAAGGTACCCCTGCCCATACGGGCCAGTCGTGTCCGACTCTAGGGTTGTGCGCTCATCTCACTTAAGAGGCTGGGGGCCAGCGCTGTCCGCAGACACTTCCGGGTCACGGGGCCAGCATGATGAAGCTGCTCTGGCGAGCCAGCACCAGAGCAGCACACAGAAACGCCGTTTACCTTCCCACTATAAAGCGGTACCTATTTATCTACTTGCACTTAGGGGTGCTTTCGAACTGCTAGGTGGGCAGGAGCTAGGACCGAGAGACGGGAGCTCACCCCGCCGCGGGGATTCGAACCGCCGACCATACAATTGGCAAGTCCTAGGCACTGAGGTTTTACCCACAGCGCCACCCGTGAGTATGTTAAATGTAAATCAGGCTACTGAGAAGAATTCGCAAAGGAGGGACAGCAAATTTCCCCCACCCCAGTCTCATATCCAGACTTGGTTAATGACCCAGAAGGAAAATTCTTATAATGAGCAACAAACTTCTGAAATAATTCGCCAAGGAGAGCAGCACTCCAGCAGCCCTTCACTTTATAAGGTGGGTAAGATAGCTCCCAGGAAGACCAACACATTCCTCTTCTAACTACAGAAGCTGATGCGAAAGAGCAGCTCATAGACATCAAGGGTCTTAGAGCTGCTAATCATCCAGGATACTGAGCATGTCCAAAAGGCAGTACTGTAGTAACCTTGATGAAAAAGCTAGTACAGTTGGACTTGGGCTAGGCAGAAATGCAGATATGTTGCCAATGGTGGTGGTGAATTCTAATACTGCATAGCCCTTTTCCTAACTGAACAAATTAACCTTCCTTATCCTGAATCAGGACATTGGTTCAACTAGCCTTGTATTGTCTTCTTTGACAGCAGCTCTCCAAGGATTCAGATGGAGGTCTTTCCAGGCCTGCTACCCTGCTCTGTCACTGAGCAGTTGTCTTCTCCAAAGCAGGGGAAGAACCATTCAGGAGACAAACGCTATGTGGGATCCCTCTTCCACAAGGGCCATCACATGCTCTCTCCATGCCACTGTTGTACAATCATATCAAGGGCCAATCAGTGAGAGCAGCTGTGCTTGGAGTCAATGAGATTTAGTTCATTTCCCCTTTTTCTTTTATGTGCATATTATCTTAATTGTCTATTAAGGGACCACGGAACAGTGACTTGAGCTATAGTCATGCCTCTCACAACTCACACAGTTGGTCTCCCTTCTCATCGCTTCCATATTTTATTTTTACTGTTACAGGGCTTTTTAAAACAAGATTCTTTCAAGAACGTTATAGCTAATGATAACAGGAAGCAATAAAATTTCATTTAGTGGTTGGAGCCAAATTCATGCCTGGGGTTTGTGTGCTTATAAACTTGCGTGCTTTTAAACACCTAATTAAAACTATCATAAAAAGCTTACAATTAGTAATTTTACTCTCAATCAGTCATCTGAAAAAGCAGATTTTAGATCCTGGCCAAATCAGCATAAATGTTCTGTGAATGATCCTTAATGATTCCTTAATTCCAAATAGAAAGAAAGAGAGGGAGGGAGGGAGGGAGGGAGGGAGAGAAAGAGACAGAGACAGAGACAGAGAAAGAGAGAGAGAGTTCCAGGTCAGCATGACTACTGTTATGTTTAGTAATATGCAACTCGTTGTTGTTGTTGTTGTTCTTTGTTGGATTTTCTTCAAATTGTTCATGGTAGCATAACATATTCAATGCTGCCTTGACCTAGTGCTAATCATTATCTGCTTTTAAATCTAAGCCATGGATGAAAGCCTCAAGTCCAGGGACAAAATGTGCCCCTCCCAGGCCCTCAGGATTTTCTCCAGGCCATACCT
Source organism: Podarcis muralis (assembly GCF_964188315.1). NCBI lineage: Eukaryota > Metazoa > Chordata > Lepidosauria > Squamata > Lacertidae > Podarcis > Podarcis muralis. The sequence goes on along the minus strand of NC_135656.1, from coordinate 45,374,136 downwards.
ATTCCAAGGCCACACCCCCTTTCCCCAGGCCACCCCCTTCAGTGTCTTGTTCTGTACCCTTTCTGGGTGCTTTTGCTTGGCTGGAATGTGCCCTTGAACTGTGTTAATGTCTCTCGCTTGCCTAAATGCAAGACACAGAGGTGGGAGTAGGCATCTGTGTGTAGAAACTTCTATCTTTAACTGTACAAATGTCTCAATCACACGTGTTGCTCCACCCACTCTGGCCCTGCCGATCACACGTATGTGGCCCCTGAAAGGTTGCCTGTGAGGTGATATGCTGCACAGACTGAAAATATTACCCATCCCTAATCTAGGTGAACAATTCATTTCCCTGCACTGGGAGGCATCGTTCTGAGTTTTGGTTTCTCACAATTACTGTCACTCATAAACAAGATGGCATCTACAGTTACTGCATTTTTACTTCCAAGTGATTTAACTGTTATAGGCTCAACATGCATGGCAGAGGGTGGGGGGTAGCATTGTGGTGACACTTTGCACCTTTGACTTAGACATGTTCATTTCCAGGCCAGACTCAACTAACTGATTCTGCTAGCGAAAGCCAGAACAAGGACTCTTGCTAAGACATTAGGGCTTTCACCCTCCCACAAAGCCACGCTGGAGGGTTGGAAGATCCCACATTGTGCGGGGGTGGGTGGGTGGTGGAGCAGAGCAGAGAGATCATTCCATTGGGCAGACAGAAATGATTGCACCAAAGGAATTACAGTGTTACCTCGGGTTACAGACGCTTCAGGTTACAGACGCTTCAGGTTACAGACTCTGCTAACCCAGAAATAGTACCTCAGGTTAAGAAATTTGCTTCAGGATGAGAACAGAAATCGTGCTCCGGCAGCGCGGCAGGAGCAGGAGGCCCCATTAGCTAAAGTGGTGCTTCAGGTTAAGAACAGTTTCAGGTTAAGAATGGACCTCCAGAACAAATTAAGTACTTAACCCGAGGTACCACTGTATCTCCTTAGTGCGAAGCTGAACTTCACCCTCTGAAGCTTCAGTATCTGTAGAAGCAGCTCTATATGGTAATTCAACAGTTACAAATTTCCCCATGTCTACTGTGCATCAGAATTTATTTTTGTCTACCATGCATAGGTATCCCAAGACACACCTGGAAGCCAAAATGATAGGCTGCAATTATCTAAAAATAATCATAAACGTGTGAGCAGTTAAGAAAATGCAAGGAAATACAGGCCCAACAGAAGACAAACTAGCAGAAGACTAAATACTGTTTCTTTCCAGTCCATTCTGGAAAACAAGATGTGAAACACCTCCTGTCCAGTGATCTAACCACTGCAGCCTTCCATGCCTTATGTACAAAAGAATATTGCTTCCTGCGATCATGATTAGTAGCATTTATTCTTGCGGAAATGTGGTGCTGAGATTTACTTCCTTCACCATTCATTCTGCAGAACCATTCAAGGGACTTTGTCCTTTGGTTGCATCTGTTCAACCTAAAAATATTTCCATTGCCTGGCAATAAAAACAGAATGGGCAGAGACAAAATCCTTTGCTCTCACTGTACCACAAATTTAAAACTGGTTCAGTTCTCTAAGCCCAGGCAACCCTGAGAATTCACATTTTTTGTGAGGGGTGTGGTCTAACAATCTTAATTAAAACAACAATGAGAAGAAGAACCCCAACTTAAAAAAAAAAAAGTTAAAAGGCAATTAAAACAATTTTGAACATTTTAAACAATTTGGAGAAATGATGTTATGGGATGGCCCTTGCCCTTGCCTCCTCCTGAAGCCAGTCATCCCCTTCAGGGATGCTGCCACTCCCATCAGCCCAAGTCTTGAGGTAGCCCACCCCCCTTCCCTGGTACATTGAGCCCAGGTGGGCTCTCAGTCAGTCAGCAGGGTGCCAACCAAAGGTGCAAAAAGGCTGGCTTTCTCAAGAAAAGGAGGCATTCTGGAGGTAGGCCAGGTTTACAGCTCACTTCCTCCACTGATGGTTTCTGGCTGCTGTGAAGCCTGAGAGCGGAGCGTCAGCTCATTCACTTTATTTGCAGGGAAACTGGACCAGTTGACTCTAGTTCTGCTCACTGTTTTTGTGTGCTCTGGTTTCCGTCACGGTGTTCCATTGCACCAGAATTGGTTTAGTCATGCTGGCCACATGACCCAGAAAGCTGTCTTTGGACAAACATTGGCTCCCTCTGCCTGAAAGCGGAGATGAGCGCCGCAACCCCATAGTTGTCTTTGACTGGACTTAACGGTCCAGGGGTCCTTTACCTTTTTACCTTACTGTTTATACATGGCGAAGCAGTTCCTTGGACACTCATACCTGATGATAGTAAGTTCCATCCTTTCTGTCCTCTTCCAAAATTCTTGCAGTGTTCCTTTTTCTAACTTTGCAAAAGGCACTTTATTGGCCACACAGCTCATAATTTTCAACATGCACTTAGCAATTTATTCAGGGAAGATTGGTATTTAAAAATTCAATCAATCTGTCAAGTCTTATACTGTTGTTAGAAGATTCCTTAATGAGTGATATGGTATACTGATCTGAAAAGTAATCCTTTAAGTCAATTATTAATATAGCTCTCACTGTCTCCTCAGTTTGCAAAGGGTCAGATCAATATTTTATTTAGATCTTTTAAAATATAAATCATGCTCTTTTAAAATTGATTTTTGGAACCAAGGTGGGGATTGGCTCTAATTTGCATTGATTAGGGCATGGTGTCATTCCTTTGGTTTAATCCTAATTTATATTGAGAGATAAGAAGAATTACGTGATTTAATATAGTTTAGTAACAATGGAGGGGAGTTATGAAACAAATATGCATGCAACTCGTCTCTACATATGTGTTGCTTTCTCTTCCAGAGAAATAACTGTAGAAAGAAACAAAAGTATAATTTGCATATGAATAAAGGGATATGTTTGATTTTTTAAAGGTTCCGGTTCTAAACACACATGCTAGGAAGTAAGTCTTGTGACTGAACATAGTGAGACTTACATGTCTAGTATTGTGCTATTAGTTATTCTCAGAAAGTCAATGACAACATGGTGATTTACTTTGTTTCAGACCCACCACATACATATGAAATGCCCTAAACAGCAAGACCGCAGGGGTCATTTCAGTCATTATATCTTAAAGATGTCTCTGCAGGAACAGTCATGGGGAAAATATTTTTATTCCATCTACCTGGTGGTTGTGGGCCTCTACACCCTGATTCTATGCATATTTATTTGTACTTAAATTCCATTTAAATTCATGGTACTTACTCTCAAATTCTTGTGTGTAGGCTTGCAGTCATCACTGAGCAGACCTTTTATTCATTTTCCTTCGAAAGAATGCAGTGTATATGGCTTCCTTGCAAAATCTAAATTCTGCACAACAAAGGTCTTCTCTTCAACCAACCCAACACAAGCACAATGGTGTGATATGATACTCAAAAACATAATAATCCAATACAGTATAAGTAATTATTTCTATAAACATATTGTTCTAACAATTGCTTATGCTGGAACATCCTATTTCTGAGTACAGTAATAGTATCATATTAAAAATATTAAGGTTTTGTGTCTGTATTGCGTTTATTTGCAAAAGATCCATCAGTGATAATAGCCTCTTCAAAAATAGGTAACACAAGAGGCTCATAAAAATTTTAAAGTGGTGGTTGCTACTGTTTCTAAAACAAACTTTATTTACCCCACCCCACCCATGGTTGCTTTACAATGATGTCCAACAACTATCTGTTTAAGGATCTTTCTACACTTACCATTTTTTGTGGTATAGTTGCTGATTTTTTGGCATGCTGCTTTACAGTATGATTATTTAGCTAATATTCCAGGAAAATGTGCTTTAAAATGCTTTTTCTTCACACACAAAATTGACATTCGTGAAAGATTCAGAATTGATCCTCGGTAGTTTAATTTGTGCTGCATGTGTACAAGCACCAACCTGCTTTCATTAAATGCTTTTTCCATATTCACAAAGCTGGTACTTTAAGGATAAACTGTTAAAGCAAATTTAGTCAAACAAATCTGGGTACTGTAGTTTAAGGATTGCTGGGATTTGTAACTCAGTGTGGGATAAACTACAGTGCCCAGAATTCTTTGAGTAAAAGAATGTGATTCAAAAGTGCTTTAAAGGTACACAGCGTACATGGCCTGAATGTTTATTTTGGCCTTTAGTATGAGCTGAGCAGTAGAAATTTGAAACACCGAGGCACTCAATAAAAACCATCATACAGGAATTTGAAACAGCTCAGGTACTAAATCTTAGGGCACTGCAATGTCAGCAACAAATCAACTGTATCTAACTCTTGAGAACCTTCTGAATTGAGAGTTTGGGGGACTAAGTGTGCTGGGAGGGGGTGAGGCAGAACTTTCTGCTGAAATGGTTGCTTGCTTGTAACCAAATACTGTTTTGTTTTTGTTGTGTGTTTTTTAAAAAAAAGATGGAATCCAACTATACCGTTTGAGAGTGTAAGATTAAATTGGGAAGAAGGGAAGAGAGAGGGATGTGGACAGTGAGCAAGGAAACCATGGGCAAAGAAACACAATCCCTGTGGGTGGTATGTTACACAATTTAGGCACAACTCATTCTGAAGGAAATCAGCCCTGAGTGCTCACTGGAAGGACAGATCGTGAAGCTGAGGCTCCAATACTTTGGCCACCTCATGAGAAGAGAAGACTCCCTGGAAAAGACCCTGATGTTGGGAAAGATGGAGGGCACAAGGAGAAGGGGACGACAGAGGATGAGATGGTTGGACAGTGTTCTCGAAGCTATCAGCATGAGTTTGACCAAACTGCGGGAGGCAGTGGAAGACAGGAGTGCCTGGCATGCTCTGGACCATGGGGTCATGAAGAGTCAGACACGACTAAACAACTAAACAACAACAACATTCAGTGATTTATGGTATGGAAATTTGATTGTCTTGTAAAGCTGGGCTGAATTACAAAGAGAAAGTGTCATTGCCCTGAGAGGTTATTCAGCTTGGAATGGAGATATTAAATGATACTCTTTCTTTCTTTCTTTCTTTCTTTCTTTCTTTCTTTCTTTCTTTCTCTCTCTCTCTCTCTCTCTCTCTCTCTCTCTCACACACACACACACACAAACACCTACCTTCCTGTGTGTTTACCAAATGCATGAGGGGTAAGGAGGAAGATCACACTGTTAGGCTTTGTACCTGGGCAGACCACAGCTGGGGAAAAGTGTTTCTGTCACAAGCATTGAGGATGACAGGGCTGCCTTCAGATGTCTTCTAAAAGTCAGATAGTTGTTTATTTCCTTGACGTCTGAAGGGAGGGCATTCCACAGTGAAGGTGCCACTACCAAGAAGACCCTCTGCCTGGTTCCCTGCAACTTTGCTTCTTGCAGTGCTGGAACCAACAGAAGACCCAAGGAGGGGGACCTTAGCTGAGCAATGAGCGATGAAGGCGAGACGCTCTTTCAGGTATACTGGGCTGATGCCATTTAGGGCTTTAAAGGACAGCACCAACACCTTGAATCCTTTAGGACTGGTTTTATATGGTCCTGGTGGCCACTCCCAGTCACCAGTCTAGCTGCTGCATTCTGATTAGTTGTAGTTTTTGGGTCACCTTCAAAGGTAGCCACACGTAGAGTGCATTGTAATAGTCCACGCAGGAGATAATCAGAGCATGCACCTCTCTGGTGAGACAGCCTATGGGCAGGTACGGTCTAGCCTGTGTACCAGATGGAGCTGGTAGACAACTGCCCTGGACACAGAATTGACCTGCACCTCCATGGACAGCTGTGAGTATAATGACTCCCAGGCTGTGTACCTGGTCTTTCAGGGGCACAGTTACCCCATTTAGGACCAGGGAGTGATTTTACAATGTTCTTAACCCCACATTAATTCTAGATTTTAATATCTCAAAATAATGTAAATTTATAACTTGTACTGGGTATGTGTTTTCTGGATCTGCTAGTTTCAACAAAGGTTTTTCTTAAACATATTTTGCTTTTGTTCTCCTTGTTTGCGCCTCAAATAGCAAGATAGTTTTGCCATTGTTGTGCATTTTTCATATCATTCTCTATTCAAAGCTATGGAAGACACTGCCTCCACTTTTTTGCATATATTATTCCAGCTATTGAATATGTAAAAGACAAATTATTTACTCCATTATGAAAGAAAACTGGATGTAATGGTATAGTATATCCTAAAATATGGATTATTTTTATTTCCCTCCCAATTTTTTGTTTTTATTTATTCTTTTCTTTGCTTTTTTGCTTTTTGCTTGATCAAGGAACTCCAGGGTTTTGTTCATTTGTTGGTTTGTTGGGGGGCGGGGGCGGAATACCTTGCCCTTCAGTCAACAAAGACTCCCAAAGTTCCCTATGTAGAATAACCATAACGAAAAGCAAGACGCAGGGTAACAGCCTAAAAGAGGGTTGCCACATTTTGAAGAGCAAAAAAGAGGGTGCTATAATAACTCTTATTTTAAATACCCCTACTATATGAAGGCTATAGAAGCTGTGATTTATTGCTGAGGGAGACAGGAGAAGAGAAGAGAAGAGAAGAGAAGAGAAGAGAAGAGAAGAGAAGAGAAGAGAAGAGAAGAGAAAGCAAGTCTTCAACCACCAGTTATGTCTGCAGGTATGTCTCATCCAGAAAGTATAGCAAATTTTGGCAAATTTTAAAAAATCCACCCGGACAGAAAAGTTACCCCTGAAAAAGAGGATGTGTCCTGGAAAAAGAAGGCACATGGCAACCCTAGGCCCTAAAAGACACAGTAGCAGATAGTGTAGTTTGGGCAGCAGTGCTCATCTGATCTCCAGCTGATCTTGTCACTGCTCCTTACTGGGAGATAGAGAGAAAGGGACAAGGTGACAGTGAGGCTGGTGTTGTGTGAGGTAAACCACCAGAGACTCTATGCTGGAGATCCAAGTTGCATACACCTACAAGCCACACCCCCACTCCTTCAGGTGTGCATTCATAGGAAGTGTGTGGAAACCATTTCACATTTCTACCAAATGTAGAGGTTCCAGGAGCATGAAGATCAGGGATCCCAACCACAGGAAGGCTTCTAAGTGTGTACAGCCAAATGTAGCTAGAAGTCTTGGTCTGAGGTAGAGCCAGACGTGAGTGTAATATTGCGGGTGGGGCTTGCATGTGCACCCCCTTTCCAGCTTAAGCACTCGTACATGTACTCAAATGACTGAAATGGGCTAACATTGACACAAAATGAATGTGGAATACTAGCAGCAATAACTTTATTCGGAGATTGACAGGTTGGGTCCTTCCAAATGTCATTCTTCATTGACCATTGGTTATGTTGGCTGAGGCTGGTGGGAATTAGAATTCAACAACATCTGGAAGGCCACAGGTTGCTCAAACCTGCTTATATATCTCTGCTAACCAAAATTTCCCAGTCTTTAAAGATTACCATTCCAGCACTCTTTTCAGCAGCAGTATATCCAGCTGGAGCTAAAATCAATGTCCCATTATGGTAAGAGCACCCCCATCACGGAGCCAAGGATTTAAAACTACCTTAGCCCTTCTGAAGTTCCTGGTTGCCCGATGAGCTAAGGAGATAGGCTCTAATTGTTCTGCTCCGCTTGATAAAGAAGTGTTCTATCAAGATAAAGTTTGCTGTAAAAGGAATTATCTCAAAATAAAATTAAATATGATAAAAACTCAATTTACCTTGATACAATTTATCAGTGACTCAATGATAAGGACAGCAATATCAGGAGAGGAATGTAATGAGCTTTGGGGAGTGCTGCATTACAGATAACTCAGTTTGGGGGCAGTGCCTTTGTGTGCTGTAGGTACTCAATGAAACCCCAGATGTTGGCTGAAATAGCTGTTAGTGTGGTGGCATGTGGGCAGAAGAGTGGTATCACACTAAGCAGCCACCTAGAGATCACATTGAAAAATTGCTGTCTTTGGAAATTCCAGAATAGCGCTTGTACATTTTCTACTTCTTTCAAGGTTTAGTTCACTCCCACTTCAACTCAAAAATAAAAAGCAGTGGGAAGGGGATCCTCCCCTGCAAGGCTTATTTGTGAATATGAATGGTTGCTGCACAAGAGCCCTACCAGATTCCTTTCTTTCACAGCTCCTGTTCATTTCAATTGGATTCGCCCATGAGATTATTCCTATGTCTCCTTTTATTTCAAATAAATAATAATATTAGAAAAAACCCAGTGTAGCTCAGTGGGGACTGAGCATGCTCAGTGGTCATGGAAAGCTGTCTGACTGTGGTCAAATTGGGGATGGAGGGGTGGGGAAGGCCATGGAAAATTGAGGAGGGGAATGGAGTAATGATTGGAATCCTGACCAGGAGCACTCCAAATGTTGCTGCAGGTTCCACTGGTACTTCTTGTACCGGGAAGGATGGCACTATGGTCTAAATAACTGAGCCTCTTGGGCTTGCCAATCAAAAGATCAGTGGTTCAAATCCCCACGATGGGGTGAGCTCCCGTTGCTCTGTCCCAGCTTCTGCCAACCTAGCAGTTCAAAAGCATACCAGTGCAAGTAGATAAATAGGTAACGCTGTGGTGGGAAGGTAAATGGAGTTTCCGTGCACTCTGGTTTCCATCACAGTGTCCCGTTGTGCCAGAAGTAGTTTAGTCATGCTGGCCACGTAACCCAGAAAGTTGTCTGTGGACAAATGCCAGCTCCCTTGTCCTGAAAAGCAAGATGAGCGCCGCAACCCCATAGTCACCTTTGACTGGACTTAACCGTCCAGGGGTCCTTTACTTGGCTGCTCCTGTATAGATATTATGGGTGGTATTCAACTAGGTTGACGGAAGAAGACTGATCGCCGAAGAATTGATGCTTTTGAATTATGTTGCTGGAGGAGACTCTTGAGGGTCACATGGACTGCAAGAAGATCAAACCTATCCATTCTTAAAGAAATCAGCCCTGAGTGCTCACTGGAAGGACAGATCCTGAAGCTGAAGCTCCGATACAGTACTTTGGCCACCTTATGAGAAGACTCCCTGATGTTGGGAAAGATGGAGGGCACAAGGAGAAGGGGACGACAGAAGACGAGATGGTTGAACAGTGTTCTTGAAGCTACCAGCATGAGTTTGACCAAACTGCGGGAGGTAGTGGAAGACAGGAGTGCCTGGCGTGCTCTGGTCCATGGGGTCATGAAGAGTCGGACACGACTAAATGACTAAACAACAACATTCAACTAGGTTTTACACAGAGCAAACCCAGTGAAATTAACAACCATAACAAAGGTAGATGTTTTCACCTCAGTGGGTCTACCACCCAATGGCCCTGCCACGTAGATCTCCCATCATCTGAAACATGTCCTAAAATAGACCCTGGTATATAATCTCTTCATAAGGTAGATGCTGATTACACAGTAAATAAATGAGCTGCTCCTGTCTCCTCCTCTGGTGGTTCTTTGAGCATCCAAACCTTAGAAAGCATCTTAGAAAGCATTGTACAGGCTACAGTCTTCTACCCATGTACCTGAGAGTAAGCCCCACGGAACTCGTTGGGATTTTTTTTTCTGAATAGACTTTTATAAGTGATACGCACTTGAATAAAATGAACATTTTAAAGTTTAGATTGGGGCAGGGAACTTCAGGATCAGAGGCCCAATTTAGCCCTCCAGGCCTCTTCATCTGGCTCCCGAGACTCTCCCTCAGGTTACATTCCCTCTTCAGCTGCTACTTCACACTCTACTGGAGTGTTTTTACTTGGCTAAAATGTGTCCTTGAATTCTGAAAATGCTTCTTGCTTGCCTAGATGGGGGGGAATAGAGAGGGACATGTGAGTTTGTATAGAAACTGGCCTACTATACCAAGGTAAAATTTGCATGTGCTGCTCTGCTCACTCTTGACTCTGGCATGTGGCCCCCAGATGGGGTTACCCACAGACAATGTGGCCCTTGGTCTGAAAAGTGTCCGTTCCCCCCAGCCCTGGCTTAGATGAATTCAGTTCTCCCTCCATTTTCAAATGTTTTGGAAAAATAAAACTTAATTTTAACAACAAGGGGGGGGGGGGCCAAACCTCAGCCCAGTGAAACAGGTGCTAATAATTCTAATGCCATCAAAAACAGACTTGTCAAATTTTTCATTAACTTAATCAATATTTGATTATACAAAAATGGTTTCTTGCGCGTCATTTGCTTTTCCCGCAGGATTAAAGCAGGCAGTGGCTGCGGAGTGTTTGCGAGGCTAGTTTCTTGGCACAGGAAAGTCATCTACTTATCAAATTAATGAGTATGTGGGAGAGTTTCCTGAATGGGTAAAGTGGATGAATAATGAATCTTCTCCCATGGCAAAAAATAAAAATAAAGAAGAAATTGCAATAAATCAGTTACAGAATTATGTCTGAGTGTAGAACAATAAAAAATTAAGGGAACTGGGAGGCTAAAGAAAAACAAATTACAAAATCCTAACCAGTTAAGCTATGTAATTGCTTTTGTTACAGCACTACTTTTCTGTAATAGAAATCATCATTACACTCTGTAAAATAAAGCAAGGTAGTCTGCATTAAATATGATCATGGAGATGGTCTTTTACTGATGTTCCTGATTTCCCTCATTGCTGGCTGTGGGTGGGGAAACTTTCTTACTCATTGCCCCTAAAATAGAATAAACAATGCCATAAGCATGCATAGTGTTGTTGTTTTCTTTGTAGCTCAATATTTCCACTTTTTCGTAGTCTAAGGGACATGCACTCCTTGGTTATTACTACTGCACACTGTCCAAGAGATGTGAATATTATATGACAGAAGGCTGTGCTTCTCTAAGCTTCCTCGTAGCTGTTAAAGCATAAGCCTTCAGTATTCAAGGGCCAAGTCATGCATTACGTTTGTATTTGGGGCGCCATCTCTGACAAAGCCATTCCTGCTTGTAGGTTGGGGTGGGAATTTGCCTCCATCCCACGCCTCCTTGCTAAGATGGGCTGGGAGAAACTCACCTCTGATGGGAGGGGGTTGGAGTGAAGAGCCACATGGGCTGCAAAGCCCAATAGGAGAGGGGTTGGAGTCAGCCTTTTTATGCTGTCTCTGCCCAAAACTAAAGCTTTGTCTCTCACACAGCTGTGCTCATTCTTTCTCTAAAGCAGGGGTCAGCAACCTTTTTCAGCCGTGGGCCGGTCGACCGTCCCTCAGACCATGTGGTGGGCCAGACTATATTTTGGGGGGAAAATATGAACGAATTCTTATGCCCCACAAATAACCCAGAGATGCATTTTAAATAAAAGCACACATTCTACTCATGTAAAAACACGCTGATTCTTGGACCATCTGCGGGCCGGATTGAGAAGGCAATTGGGCCGCATCCGGCCCATGGGCCTTAGGTTGCCTACCCCTGCTCTCATGCAACGTGGTCTGTGCTAGTCACCTTTTATGGGTCTCGTGTTTTTACATCTGCTTTTAGCTCCAGAGATGTGGTAAGTTCTGGCTTGCTGTAGTTTTTCCCCCCTTCACTTTTAATGATTTACTATAAACATATTATATTTCTTCCCCCTCGCTCTGGTTAATGGTTATTGAATAGATATGCAAAATGAAAGTCAAAATTTAATGCAATCAAGTGTGTCCTAATATTCAGTTCTTTTGTAGCATACATTAATTATTAATTATTGCAACATTTTCCCTAAAATAGAGATCACCGGGGGCAGGGCGGGAAGAGTGATTTGCCCACAGCTTTCATTCAGTCTTCAGAAATGTTGTTTATAGAGCTGGTTTCATTAACATTTTTTTCTCTTCATATTGTGTCAAAGGCAGTCATTTTTATGCAGCGAATTGCTATGTTGACTGTGCTGCTGTTCCCACATGTGACATCGTCAGATGGATGAGGCACTTATGAAAATGGCATTTTAAGCTTTGGGAGATTGGTGTATCCAGCTCTGCGGTATATGATTTCTAGAAGTAATGTCAGGCAAACCTGGCAAAAGATGTGCATAACTTTAGCAGAGAGATTGTGCCTGCAATCCCATACTTACCTGAAAGTAAGCTCATTGAGCTCAGTGGGACTTAACCTCTGAGCAGACATGCTTAGGGGTTCACTTAAAGTAATGACCTTAGTAGAAAATACCTGCTGCTTAATTCCCCTCCCCCCAGCATAAATGGAATTGTTGCAGTGTGGAATCGTTGCAGGGCTGTAGGGAGCCAAAGGGAATCTTTGGAGTGCTGAATCTCCACCCACCCACCCCTATGATATCTGATAAGGAAGGAAGGCTGGTTTATTTATACCAAAGCTGCAGAGATTAATGCCTGAGAAAATATGGAATGTTTGTTTTGTGGGGTTTTGCTTGGGACTTGCTCTTGCTGACCACGGTGGCCACAGACATCTCATGATTCCACACTTGAGTGTCTTGGCCTTACCCGGATAGGGCAATCTAAACTAACACACAAACAAAAGCCCCACACAGTTGTGTTACATAAATTCACCATACGTAATCACAATCCAAGCAAACCGATGAGGGATGGGCACATTCCCCTCAGCAAAAATCAAAGAGGCTGTTAATAGAAGATGGCTCTTTCCCCTCAAATTTCAGTTCCAAACTTTAGACCCTGTCACACCTCCAATGACATAAATGAGCCCATGAAGCCCAGTGAAACATTTCCCACTGCCCCCTTCCCACTTACTTGGTAGGGGTGACAACGAGAAGAGGTGTGGCTGGAGGACTTTCTGTGGGTCTCCATACATGTGGTGCAAAGATCTCTGGGAAGTGTAATTTCCTGGGTAACCACCGGTCACACTTGGGGACTCAGACACCCAGGAGAATTACATTCACCAGAGTCCCCCTTAGTGCCTTGGACATTTACAGGATTCAGGAGAGCAATGTCCAAAGGCAAGTGAGGAGGGATGACATTTGTGGTAGCAGTGCCCCTGGATATAAGGTCAGTGAATTAGATGCAAGCCAGACTTCAAATTTGGAATTTGGCACGGCTTGTAATTGGTTCCTTTTCCCGCCAGGTGGGGAGAATTGACCATTAGAAGGCTCCATGTTTCCTAATTTCAGCGCCATCACTTTTTGAAATCTCTTCCTGCATTGAAATCAACTCTTGCCCCCCACTCTCCCCACTGACATATGGCTCCTTCTCTTCTGATGTTTGAAACTTTTGTTGAAATATGTCCCTTTGGCTCTGTTATCGTCACGAGCTGTTTTCGATAATAATAATAATAAAAAAAACATTCCACGAGGCTGTTGGGCACACACACATAAATTCCCATGTTTTGCTCACACCCACATAGATATATAATATTCCAAGAGAAGTGTGCTGAAGCGAAGGCTGATGCTGATTACTAGGAGGGCAGGAGGGAGGGGAAGTAAAGTGATCCCAATAAAAAGCAATAGTACAGAACTAAAAAGCATAAATACAGACAGGAATCAATGAATATTTGGCAAGCCATTTTCCTTCTTAAATAGGTGACAGAATGCATTACAGAAGTATTTTCTCTCTCTGCCTCTGCTGAAGTGTACTAAAAGCCTACCTTATTGGCGCTAACCCAATAAGCTTATTTTTATAGAGGGAAAGATAGACATAAATCTAGAATAATTCATTGGGAGTTCTTTCTCAGAACCTTTAAAACAGAGAAGCAATGTTTCTTTTTGGTTTGGTTTCTCTCTCCTCTCCCTCTCCCTCTCCCTCTCCCTCTCCCTCTCTCACACACAGTTACACAGCCATATTAGTGGGGGAGTTTTCCTTTAGCCAAGAGCAGTGATGGCTGAATGAAACTCTCATGTACAGAGGCAGTCTACCTCTAAATGCCAGGTTCCCAGGGACAAATAGCAGGAAGACTATCACATTCATGTTCTGCTTCTGAGCATCCAGAAGCATCAGACTGGCTCTTATTAAGACACAATGGTGAACTAGAAATATATTGATTTGACCAAGCAAGTCTTGCAACCTTGTTTCAATTAAACTATCTCATAATCTAGGATGTAGCCTAGTTTGGCAATGCTGGTGCGTGCATGATGTCCAGGGGTGTTTGTGTGTGTGTTTTGTGTGTGTGTTTGTGTGTGTGTGTTATTCACTGTTTATCCTCATTTGCCCTTTGCATTCTGCTTTCCAATGGACATTTTCCTCTCAGCAGGAGGGGGAGAAGGAACCAGACATGCCCAATAAAGAGATAACTTGTCATTCCATCTCACCTGTGGCCATTCATCCAACAAAATGTCTCTTGCACGTGAAGGAGCTGTGAATGGAGGCAATTGTTGTATTATTCAACACTATGTACAGCATCTTCCCCATGTGCCGTTTATGTCTTCTCTGTTTTTGAAACTGTCCCAATCCTGGTTGCATGGAATTGCAGGGCTGAGCAGCAGTCAGGAGAAGATCTTGCTCCCTTCCCATCTGTTCCAATTGTTTTCAAGTACTTCAAGGCAAATGGCAATAGGCCTGTGCAAAGAGTTCAAATCAGAGCCAACATGAGTGCCAGCAGAATTGTGCTGGCAAGAACTGGAAGGATGGTGGTTGCCCTCTCTAGAGTAGATTCCCAGTAGATTTTGGCAAAGTTGTTTTGTCTAAATCTATGCCCAACAAGCTGCTTCGCTATTGTTTTGGTTCCATTCAACTATGATTGAGAATGTCCTTACACAATAAGGAGTTATGAAAGGGCAGGGGAAGACTTTGGATAATCCTTCATGAAACATGTCTTTGCTTTTAAATGAAGAACAAGGTTTTAGAAAACAGCATGCATGACATCTAAAAAATTTAAAACGCAGCACTGCAGGTTTAGGTGCAAATTCTGAGCAATCTCATCAATGGCTTCTAATGTTACTATGCTCTAGTAATTTGGCTTCTCCCAAACAGGATCCACATTGTGTAGACAAACACACACATTGCTTATGAGAGCCTGGATGATGTAGTGGGTGGAATGGAAAGCATCCACTGAGGAAATCTGGATTCAAGTCCCTGTTCAGCTATGATGGTTACTGGGTGTCCTTACTGGGTGTCCTTTGATTAAATGTTCTGATAAGGGATGAGGAACAGTATTGTGGAGAGAGGATTGGGCGCATGGTCCTCTAACCCAGATGACTTCAATCCTGCTTTCTACAGGGGAACTTGGTCAAAGAGCTAGCTGCATCTCTACCTACCCCACAGCTAATGTCACATGTGAAGTTACAATGTGTGGCAGTTGGGAATGGTTTGGGGGAAATGGCCTTGTGGTCCAAATTGGGATCCATGCTGGGCTAAATTAGGCCTGTGGATTGGAGGTTCTCCACCTCTGTTGTCATGAGTAGATCAAGACTAGGGAATATGTGGCCGAGATGTTGTTGAACTACAGCTCCTATCATCACTGACCATCAGCCATGCTGCCTGGGGCTGATGAGAGTTTGAGAAAAGCAACATCTTGAGGGCTGCTGGTTCCCTAGCCTGGTACAGATCATGCTTGTGCACTTTGGGCTCATTATGAAAACATAATTACTCATGTTATCAGGGTTGCCGCTTACACATTGCTCCAAAGAAGAAATCAATCACCAAAGAAAGAGGGTGAAAGAGTATACAGCAGGCATAGGCAAACTCGGCCCTCCAGATGTTTTGGGACTATAACTCCCACCATCCCTAGCTAACAAGACCAGTGGTCAGGGATGGTGGGAATTGTAGTCCCAAAACCTCTGGAGGGCCGAGTTTTCCTATGCCTGGTATACAGCAGAACTCATCATAATGAAATAGGCTGTGGCCATGGGACCAGTGTGCTTGCTTAGTTTGCTTCCTAGATGCTGTTGATGTGAAACTCCAAGTCCCTTCTCTCCTTTCTTTATCTTTACACCAGACTTCGTTCAAACAGCCCTTGAAACAAAGTGTCTCTGTTAAGTAGGGCACATGATCAGGCTAACATGAAGTCATTGTGATGGTGTAGCCATGTTGGATGGAGAGAGCAACTTTGACCAAATGTGTCTATGACATACCTTTTAGTCTAAGGGGATGTTCACAAGTTACATTAGATGATGGTATGGACTATGTGCACAAACAATTAAGTTGTACACACATATAGTAATTCACATGTAATGTTTAATGGGTGGTACTCTCTGTACCTGTGTACACAACAGTTCAACTGAACAGGTCAAAGAGTGTACACTCTTCCACACAAACATCTGTACATGTGTAGAGACAGCTTGTTATCTGTGTTCAGTATAATGTGTGAACAAGTTCTAAATTACCTAAGAGGAGGATAAAATACAGATAACCCCTATGTAAGTCACCTTGTACTCTTCGGAGAAAGGATGGGATGCAAATATGAAATAGATAGATAGATAGATAGATGATAGATAGATAGATAGATAGATAGATGATAGATAGATAGATAGATAGATAGATAGATAGATAGATAGATGATAGATAGATAGACAGACTATGTTTTCTGTGTTGATTTTTATTGTACAAGATGCTTTACAATGCTTATTTTTTTTATTCTCACAGCTCCTATGATATGGTTTGGGCTGAGAGACAATGACTTGCCTTAAACCACCACATAAGATTGGCTGCTCAATCCCCTCACTGAAATGAAGATGTTTAAGGGCGGCTTGTATTGTATTGTATTGTATTGTGGACATGTATTGTGGCTCAGCTGTTGGTTTCTCAAAAGAATGCCTCTCGAAAAGGCCTCATCACCTTCGACATCTTTTTCATTCATTCACATCTGTCGTCAGGTTCTTTGCCAAGCAAGCGAGGGAATGCAAAATGTCACCATGAGTTGTACTGTAAAGGCACTTCAACACATGAAGCTTCTGGGATGAAAGCATCCAAAATGCTAAGTCAAGGCTTAATGCTCACCAAGGCCATAGTACTCTGTGATGTCATAAGCCTGAGGCAGTTATTTCAGTTGGTACAGTTATGGCAGTTATTAACAGCCTGCCTCAGAGTTAGTCCATCTGTAACAGTTTTTGTCTTAGATACAAATCTATGTAATATGTATTAGTACCATAAGTAACACCTGGCTTGTATATTTAATCAAACAAGTGCAAGCACACTGAGCAAAAATGATTTATTTAAACTTACTGTCTTGCATAGTTTTTATAGGAGGGAAAAGGGAACTAATTAAAGAGTCAAATGACCTGGGCTCTGTTCTGCAGAACTCTGTAAAAGGGAATGAGAGTTTAATTCCCACAAGGCCTAGGGCTGCTTGTCTGTAATCAAAATTTTAAACCTATACTGGCCAAAATGCTCAGCTCCCTCACCTGTACAATACCCTCTCCTTTTCTTCTTCCCTATTCACTTTTGTGTCAGCCATTCACACAAATATATACTTAAGACTCAGTGGTGAACATCAGGCATGAATTGTGAAACTTATATTTATTTGGGGGCTGAGATGATGGTGGCGATGATTTACTGGATTATTTTTTTATCTGCCTTCCACCATAAGGTCCCAGGACAGATAAAAGTACAATAATAATAATACAACATTAAAATCAATTAAAACAATTTCAAATAAGAAAAGTGTGTGTGTGTGTGTGTGTGTGTGTGTGTGTGTGAAGGTGCCAGACATACCTCTGCAGGACATACCTCTGCAGGATTCCACACCTTAAGGCAGTGATGGCCAAACTTGGCCCTCCAGCTGTTTTGGGACTACATTTCCCATCATCTCTGACCACTGGTCCTGTTAGCTAGGGGTGATGGGAATTGTAGTCCCAAAACATCTGGAGGGCCAAGTTTGGCCATCACTGCCTTAAGGAATGCCCTCTCTCAGGCCATTCTCGTGTTCTGACTGTGGCAGAACCACCAAGACCTCAGCACCTAAGACAGTCTAGAGGTGGTACTTCAGATGTTTGGGACTTAAGACATTTACGGCTTTAAACACTAACATTAACAGAAATGAACAGACAGTCAAGTGCAGCTATTTTAAAATGGGGTCTGTGTGAGTTCTAAATGAAACCTGGATCGATTTGGGAGCAAGGTGAAGACAGAAGCACACATTGGGCTTATCCACACTTACTGTTTGCCCCGCGGTTTCTAGGCACAGGGCCAAGCTTTAAAGTGTCTGAGTGCTCTTTTAAGCTGAAGCACAACAAATGAGAAATTGGGTTTTCTGTGCATTTCTGTTTGCTCCAATTCAGCGGTAAAGAGTGGGTTTTCACAGGGAAAGCACCAGAGAGAGAAACACACACTCAGACACAGAGCTTTAAATTCCAGAGTAAAGGTAAGTGTAGATAAGCCCATTATGGTAGTGTTGTGATTCCCTTTTGAGCTGGCACAGAAGAGAAGACTTACATCTTTCCCTAGTGCAAATTTCCCACCAAGAATCCAACCACCAACTCTATTTACACTAGTTGAGATAAAATAATAATAATAATATTATAATAATAATTTATTATTTATACCCCATCCATCTGGCTTGGTTTTCCCAGCCACTCTATAAAAGCACTTGCAGGAGGAATTTTCAACAATAAAATGAGAGGAAAATTTTCAACAATAAAATGAGAGGAAAAGCCATTAGAGACCTCCTACACCAGTCACTCAATTCAAATTTCAGCCATAACAACTGTTTGTTTTATTTGCTCCCCCCTTTCCTTACTAAACAACCACATTATTCTGTCCCAAGTTGATGAGAAGACACAATCCTTTGACGTTCATAGAGCAATTCCTTAGTTTGATGTGCAAACATTTTTTGTATTGCTTCTGTCTAATATGGCTACTCTTTTGGAAGTTCTTATGACATTCATCCTGCTCCCATACAATACTAAACCCATGAGCTCAAATGTAAACAATCAAAATCCATGGCCCTTTGCCCTTCCCAGAGAGCTTTGTACTTTAAAATATCAAAAAACAGAAAGGGATAGAGAAAGAACAAAAACTATACTTTCCTTTTATCACAGGATTATCAAGGCTTGGCTTGTGGCTTTAGTGCATCTGAGATTGGCATCTTAATGCTAAGCAGGTAAGAATCAGGCTGTGTGGAGCATTCACATATTGGATTCAGCCAAGAGAGCCATATAGTTGTAGGTAAGCTATTGACTTTTAAATATCTCTTAATGTTACATTCATTTAGAAATGTGCTCTTAAGCAATTTCGCTGTAATCCACCAGGCCTTCTAGTTTACATTTATCTGTATAGGTAAAGAGGTTTTGTTTGCATTTAGTAATGATTCAACCATTAGCTTGATTGAACAATGGCTAGGTTTTAGTTCCTCCTGGCAGTTATTGGGCAATTCATTTGACCATTTCTGAAAGTGTGGCTATCACTCCAGCTTGTGCAAAGGTGAGGATTGTGTGTCCTCTCGGAGGTGTACTGGAGGAGCAATCATTTCCTCCAAGGCTGCTGCATGGAGCAACAGACAGATAAAATGCCACAATTGAAAATCCAAGCTGCAGCAGAGTGGGAGATGAAGATTGGCAAGATTTATGAGGCAACTGCATGAGATAGAGAGAGAGAGAGTCCAGGCAAGACGGCTTCACTGATCTCACTGATACCACTAATTGAAAGACTGCTGCTACCTAATTACTGGAGCCTTGGCAGGACCTTACATATCTAAACTGCCTTGAACTGGTATAGGACACTGGTTCTTCCAGCTCAGTATTTTCTAAATGCGCACTGGCAGTGGCTCTTCGGGGTTTCAGAGAGAGGAATTTGCCATGACAGGTGCATGACGTCTGTAGCTGATGCAGGGTGAATCAAAAGAATGGACTCCCCTGATTGGACTGGTGGGTGAGGCCTGCCCTGACTGGAGGGTCCAACATGGCTGGAGGTGGATGGCACCAGGTGGCCATTCCCTTCCCCAGCCATGCAAAACCAGCCATGGTTGCACTGTGTGGCAAACACACCTTCCTCCCAAGGTGAGCGGCTATTCCTACTTGAAGATGCCAGGAATTGAACCAGAAACTGCCTGCATGAAGAACACATGGTCCACCAATAGCTACAGTCACTTCCTGATCATCCAGCCCCTGCACTGAAGTGGATTGTTGAGACACTTCCTGGCTCAGTGGATTGAGTTGCAGATGACCTGTATTATATAGGATTCCCAAGGTAATGTTCGCCTATAATATAGAGGACATTTTCAGGGTAGAAACAATATGCGGTACTTAACATTTCCCTGGGTGCTATTTTTCTTGGCAAACCCTTCTCTCTATTTCTGAGAGGAAAAACAACCCGGGATAAGGTATTTTGCGGAAGAAAAGCAATATATGAGAGAAGAGTTAACTAAACCCCTCCTGTCTGCTACTTTTCCACTATGAACACCCTCTCCACTTTGCATTGGAAATTCTGTATTTTGTCACCAAGCATCTAATTCCAGCCTTAATGGATATTTTTGAAAGTCAGTAAGTCACCCCAGGTGTTATATTGAGGAAATGTATGGAACTGTTGAAGGAATAGAGACACAGAGAAGCATATGTACAAAAAAGGTTAATAAAGTAAGATATTTCTTTGCTTATCTTTGTTATATTGTCAAGGTTTTATTTTGTAGGCTTACATAACTGGTATTACAACTATCCCTGTGACAATAGAAGGTGGTAAATTCAATAATGACTATTCTTCCTGAAATTGTTTTGCCCCACACAGGAGATGTAGCATTTAAAGAGGAGCAGATACAAAACTGTGACTTCTATAGCGGCGTTTGGAAAAGCAATTGCAAAGGCAGACAATGTGGAATTGAACAGAATGTGTATTATCTTTTAATAAGTTAGAATGGCATATGGACTCACTGAAATTTCTTATACACCCGGAGTTTCATGGACGAAACAGACTGTTTGGTGAGCTATAGGTTTATATGTGTGCACCAAAGTCTACACTGGCAGTAAAGTTTGCGCTGGTGCAATGTTTCCAAGGTGGTTGTCAGGAAGGAGGAAGACCGTCTGTTATCACACAAAAGGACTAATATTCAAATTATAGGTACCTAATAATAATTGTAATAGTAAAATTTTTATTTATATCCTGCCCTCCCCAGCCGAAGCCGGGTTCAGAGCGGCTAAGAACAATAAAATTAACACAGAATTCTAAAATAAATTCATTCTAAATCTGTTAGGAAGAACCTGCCTTATACAGAACTAGACAATTGGTCCATCTAGCTCAGTATTATCTACTTTGCTCAGGACCACAATACCTCAAGGACTGCCTTTCCCCATATGAACCAACCTGGACACAGTGATCATAATTTGAGACCCTTATTCACGTGTCTCCTCTATGAGAGGTCCAGAGAGTGGCAATATGAGAACGGGCCTTTTCTGCCATCACTCCCCACTTGTGGAATGCTCTCCCCAGGGAGGCTCGCCTAGTACCTTCGTTACATATCTTTAAGCAAAAACATTCTTCTTCTCCCTGGCCTTTGACTAATTAAGCAATCTGTGGCCTTTTAAACTTGGGGGGGGGGGTATTTTTTGTTACTATGATATTCATTTTATGGTTTTGTATTGTAAACTGTATATAAATTTAATAATAATAATAATAATAATAATAATAATAATAATAATAATAATAATAATACTCTGACTAGCGGTGGTTCTTCATGTTTCAGATTTTCAGATAAGGGGCATTCTCAGCCCTATCTCGAAATGCCAGGGACTGAACCAGAGATATTTTGCATACAAAGCAGATGATGTACCACTCTTGGAAAGATAATGTTATAGAAGACTCTTCTAACGCTTTATATAAAAGCACAGCTCCAATAATGCATCACACTTACGCTTCCACCTTACTCTTCTGCCTTTACACTGCCATCCCAATATGAAGAACTAAAGCCCTTGGCATACTAGCACATTGCTTAGCATATCATAGCTATAACAGGCATTTCCAGCTTTCAAGAGACTGCGATCTACTCCCACGCACGGCGGAGGGGGAGGGTCAGGATCCCATGATCAACCCGCAGTCGACAACAGGGACCCCCACCCACCCGTGATTGACCAGTAGATCGTGATCAACCTGTTGGACATCCCTGCCCTATAATAGTACTAAGAGGATTTTCCATAGCACAATTTCCTGTGTTTCCTATCAGGCCACAATGCTCAGTTCTTCCCTTTTGGAGCTGATCCACTCCTACACAAGGGACTAAGTGGAGCATATTAATTGTGGGCAGCTGTCTGAATTTGTCCCCACTGAGTTCATTGTGACATGCTCCAGGTTAATGTATAACGGATTGCAGCCTTCGTCAAGAAATGTCTGGAAAACATATTTTCTCCTTCTTGTCTCAATGATCTGGTTGTGACATCACATTACATGACCAAGCCCCAGGCTGATGCAGTCCCACTTTCCCTTCTCCAGCATGTAAGGAGTGGATCAGAATGTATCACTGTCATTTTCAGTTAAGTACAGTTTAATGTTTTGTCTGAAACCTTGTTGGCTTGTTTCAGTACGTTATAGTTAAGAGCAGCGATATAAGAAGGCATTGTTTTACATTTTGCCCTGTATTCATCACATGCAGCACTGCTTCTGCTCTGCTACAGAACATCTTCCGCCCAACACTACAGTATTCATTTTACTGTCTGCTGTGGTGAGATTATGGGAATTACATAAATTACACTGCTATCATGTTATTCTACCCCATTCATTTTGATGCAAAGGAGACACAATGCAAATGGTGGTGGGAGGGATAATCAGTTATGCAACATTTGCACACCAAAATCAAACACTGATCAAATTCACTGGATTGATTTTGTTCTGGATATGGGATGAATAAGAGAACATCAACAATTTCTGTTCCCATTTCTGTTTTCGTCCATATTCTCCAACATTCCTGGTTAATCTAACCAAAGTTTCCTCAGCTTTTCACATAATGATAAACTGCAGTTAATTAAAAACAAAAGAAAACGTATGTAAAAGCTTCTCATCTCTTCCTTGTGTCCACATTGGAGGATGCTGGTAGGCCTTTGCTCATGCACATCAGGCTAAAATATAAAACTCTGTCCAAACACAACCAATGAATGGTCTGCCAAATTAATTTCTGATTTCCAGCCTTAAACTATTTAACAAAGCAAACAGATGTATTCTTATATAAAATTCTTAATTGTAACCAGATGCTCTCACTATCTGAAGGGATGTGATCATTTGATTCAACATGAAAATGTCACTATTAATCAATAAAGATTCTAAGCAAAGATATGTGTAGTGGGGTGCTTAACTAGATTAGTTTGCAAACCCAAGGCAGATCTTCTCCATCTTCTTTATTAATAGTAAAGGTAAAGGGACCCCTGACTGTTAAGCCCAGTCACGGACGACTCTTGGGTTGCAGCGCTCATCTCGCTTTACTGGCTGAGGGAGCCAGCGTTTGTCCGCAGACAGCTTCTGGGTCATGTGGCCAGCATGACTAAGCCACTTCTGGCGAACCAGAGCAGTGCACGTAAACACCGTTTACCTTCCCGCCGAAGCGATTACCTATTTATCTACTTGCACTTTGACGTGCTTTTGAACTGCTAGGTTGGCAGGAGCTGGGACCAAGCAACGGGAGCTCACCCCGCTGCAGGGATTCAAACCGCCGACCTTCTGATCGGCAAGCCCTAGGCTCTGTGGTTTAGACCACAGCGCCACCTGCTTTATTAATACCTGAAGGCTAATCATACTCCAGAGATTGGGTGAAGAAAGCAAAATTTGTACAATATCCAGGGATCTTAAATTTGTCTGCATTTTATGCAATGGCGCATTCTTGGTTTTTTGAAAGCCATTTGCAGAATTAAAGTAATTTCTGTGACACATGTGCAAAGCAGCAAGAACAGACAATGTGTTTCCCTCCAGATGATGGGATTTGGAATCCAACAACATCCCTGACCACCGGGCAGCACCAACAACTTTTGGAGGACAACATGCTGGCTACCTCTGCACTACAGAGAGTATAAGAGAACAAGATACATACTGCAACATAAACATTCAGTCAAATTAGGCAAAGAACAAGCATCAAGTATTTCTTTAGTGTTTATCACCAAAGTGAGGAACCTTGTAAATAAGACTTTCACAGCAGGTACAAAAACTAGATGTGCTTGTCCATATAACCTCAGAGCAATTCTTGTGGCATCAAGTGCATCTTCCAAGAAGCAAACAGCTGCTCCTTTGTATGTCATAAAAGGAACTAGTTGAGTAGGCGGTAGATTTCTCCTTGACCTCTACAAAACTATTAAAAATAAAAATAAAAATCAGGAGTTGGGTTACATAAGAGGTCAAGAGTTCATTTCTTCTTATTTTATTATTAGTAATTTATCGTTCAAAGGGCAATGGGCCTCAGCAGAAATTAAAACTTTAGTTGGACACATCTCTGAAGGACCAGACGGAATTACCATTTTAAGTGGAAGCAAATAAGATGAGAGGCAGACATAAGAAGTCCGTTCATTACAATCTCAGTGATTAAGGAAGCGAGACTTTCACCAGAAGAAAGAGCTTTGATGACTGAAGCCCTTATTCATCTACGTCATTGTGTAATTTAAGCTGTAAGCTTGCATCAATCTGTTATACAACAGGCACTTATGAAAAGACTTGCTCCAGAGTCCACCGGCTCCCAAGCCATTTTAAAGAGTTACTAAAAGGCTTCACACCAGGAAAAAAAATGTTCCTATATTTTCCAAGACTGAAGGACTGTGCTAGGACATGTATTAATTTTGCACAAGAAAGAAATCATTTAAAATTTACTCTTGCCTTCAGCAATAATTAATGATGAAGTAACTATTAATGGGACCTTAGTGGAGTATATATCCCACCTGTGATTTCTAAATTCCGTATTATGTGTAACGTCTTAAAGGAAACTCATATTCTGAAAGGCAACTGGCAATTTTTGTTGGAAAAGCAGAAACATGGGGATATTTCTGTTTTGAACTATATGATTAGCAAAGATTCCTCATAAGATACTAGGAGAGAAGAGTAGCATGAGCTGCTTTTATGCCCATATGAGTTTTAGCTGATCTAATAACCATTCTCTTAATTTCAAGGTACCCCAAATCTGTGACTCTATTTTCTTCTCCATATCCAAACTCATCTCCACCTTTCATAGGGGACTTTATGTTATCCCCAAAGGACCAGAGATGCTGATGGAGATGGGTTTGAATGAAAACTTGAGGGACTCATAAAAGCTCACTTCAAGTGAGAAGAGAAATTACTAGCCCCAGACATCTGCTAGTCTGCTTAAAAGTCTTCCCTGCCAGTCCCTGACTCCCCAAACACTTCCCTTTACTTACCTGTCAAGAAGTAGCAGCAGGGAAAGTGGAGGAATGATACTTCCCCCCTTCTCTTCCTCCTCCATGTCACCATGATGTGCTAACTTCTCAGTAGTGAGCAGTGGGTTCCTGAATCAGTCAGAATGCTATCTCCTAAAATGAGTTATTTGGGGATACTCAGTACATGAATTAGCCTCAAAGCTCACACCATTCTGAGTTTCAGGCCTAGGCCTGCTCCAGATACATGGTGAGGCATGGAGGCCTTACAGATCCCTCTGCCATCTTCATTTTACCAAAACTTATTTTCCAACAACAGCAACACAGAAAGAATGGAAGCACTTCCCCAAGGGCCTTTATTAAGTGCTTCTAATTTTCTCAACAGGTTTTGTGTAGACACACCCAGCCACCCCCTCACTGTGAGTTAGAAAGGCAAAGTACTGGAGGGGTTAGAAAATGGGAAGTTTTAACATGAACTAATTGCAACTCTTGTTTCATTTCAAAATGTTACTGAAGTTATAGTTTCTAATCCTGAACAGCAAGTAAAGACTATCAAGAGTATCTTATCCAAAGCACTTCCTATATTATAAGCACTCACCTGTTCAATACTCCCACGTCCTCCAATCAAGTATCACTGTAGGGAGTAATCAACACAACTCAAGTTAATTTAGGACATTTTATCCATACAGTATTAATTGCCACTACAAACAGATTAGAGATAGCTACTTGATAAAACTCATAGATCACTTTGTTTCAAGATTAGGGGCATGCATGCGTTCTGCCCAGGGAATAGAAATTACCCTTTCTTTGCCCTTATACATAGCACACAAATTACTCTTCATGAAAAAGATACACTCTGCTCTATTTTACATTGATTTATGGCTCTCTCTGCTTGGATTTCTTTTTAAAAATGACTTATCTCTAGAATTATTTTTGGACAAGAGAAATCCTTGTTGGAAACCTGGAGCTTTTGATGCATGGGTTAGCATCCAAATGAATGACCCCATTTAATGAAAACTTACCGAGAAATGCTGTGGAAGGGTTCTTCTACAACTTGTCTTATCTAAAAAGTTTGTGAAAAGATAGGTAGTAAGAATTAGTAAAAACTGCAGGAACAAAATGCAAACTCTCCTGGCACTCAGCTGAGAACAGGAAGTTCTGGGTTCCAGCTCTTTAGCCGAGGGTAGTCCTCCCTAAGCTGCTGCTCTCCAAATGTTCTTGAACTGCAACTCTAATCTGTCCCAATGGTCAAGGATGATGGGAGTTGTAGTCCAACAACAACATGGCACTGGATCAGGGAAAGCTGGTCTTGGGACTCAAAGTGAAGGTGTATAAGGGAGGGATTGAAAAGGATGAAGAAAGAAACAGCAGTGTGATCACAGTGACTGGAAAGGATAGCAGCTCAGTGCAATACATGCTTTGTTTACAGGGAGACCCAGGTTCAATCCCTGTCAATACAAATTAAAAAGATTTCAGGTAGCAGGAGCTGGTACTAGTCAGAGTAGACGATAGTGGTCTAGATCAGAAATGGAGAACATGTGGCCCTCCAGATGTTGTTGTGCTACAACTCTCCTAATTTCTGACAATGTTAGCTGAAACTGGAAGGAGCTGGAGTCCAAGAGCATCTGAAGGACTACAGGTCCCCCACATCTGAGCTAGATGGAGAAATGGTCTGTCTGGCTTAGCACAAGTAAGGTTCATGGGCCCAGACAGATAGTTTCTCTTGGGCCAGACAGTGAGGCAGGCATACATTCCTAACTTAAAGTTCTCTCTCTCTCTCTCTCTCTCTCTCTCTCTCACACACACACACACACACACACACAAAGACAAGAGTGGAGTGGGCTTCCTTACATGAATGGAATTTTAAAAAATAGATTCATCCCATTCTGTCAGAGAAGCCACATATACTGGTCCCAGAACTAACAGTCTGTAAAATGCAGAGCTAAAAAGGATGAAAGAAAGATCTAACAGGATATTTCATGTGTGTTAGTGGTTGATTTTAACATTTTTAGCTGCTGCTTTTAGTGTACCTGGGCTGTTTTTTAATTTGTGGGTTTTATTTGCTTTAGTAGACACAGGTTGTATATGTGTAAATAATACCATATATCATAAAGGCATCGCAGATTCTGCAGTGCCTCATTGTCCAAAAGGGAACACAGTCCCTGGTAAGTGCTCCTGCTATACCTGAAATTTCACACTGCTCAGAGATTGGGGTGGCATGTAAAAATATGTTTTAAATGCCACTCCCCTGAGGGAGAGGTTCCTGTCTGTGTCCAAACCAAGGTAGGGATTTTCCTTCAAGTAGGAGGTCACAGCCAGGAGAGGGGGGACATCAGTTGGGACCATTCAAGTACTCCTTTTGAATGCTTCAAACATTCCTCAGGGTTTTTCAGATGTACAGCAGGATTAGTTAAAGGGCACCACTGATTTTTCAGGATGACCACCAAACGATTCAGCCATCTCTAAAAATGGTAGAGGTGATACTCTCCAGACTACTCTTTAGGAATCACTACCCCATACAGATGTGCCAACACCTGTGTTTTGATCATGAGGCCTCTCGTTACAGCAGCACTTCCTCTTTTTCACAGCATCAGCATCTCTTAACAGCCCTTAGGTTACCATTGTAATTCCATAATACAGGAAATCACTGCTGAGAGCATCATACTAAATACAAAAAGGGAGAATAATTGATAGTATTTATTTGTTTGTAATAGCCATCTCCAACACAGTGGTATACTGATTAGAATGAGTTATGAGCTGCTCCTAAGTTGTCTGATTATTATTATTTTTTCCTTTGAATTCCTCTCTGCGTACAAGTGCCTTGCGGCATCCTATCAGCAGGATCTAAAGCATAGCAGAGCTTCACTCCTTGCTTTCTGTAGCACTGCACACAGTCAGGTCTGCGGGGATTCTGTCGAGATAGATGTGATGAGTTTTTCTCAACAACAAAACACAATTTAGCATTTTAAGGTGGCTTAGGCGGAGGAAGTAGAGAGCAACAGAGAAGCTATGTGATGTAATGTTTAAAGAACTAGGGAGGGCTGGGTTCCAAAGCCATCAAGCTCATTGGGTCACCTTGGGCCAATCACCCTAGCAAGATTATTGTGAGGATAAAAAGGTAAATTCCTGCCATCCTGAGATCCTTGTAGGAAGGCTGAGATAAAACTGTAATGAACAGAAATGTACCCATATTCTCTTCCAGGAGATGCCCAGTAACAAAATTAATATTGTTGTAATCTAAATGACAGGGGCCTAGCTCTGCTAACCCCATTCTTTGTCTTGGACATTAGTTAGTAACTAGCACATGGCTATGTATCTTGTATTTGATCAGGAAAGCTATATTCACTTCAACAGTTTGGGTCTGTGCAGAATTTGATATGTCTAGCACCATTAATCAGTGTGTTCAGGTGTGCCTAAATGAATAGAACCAAATGGTGAGTGGCTTTCCTCCCTCTTCTCTTTCAGGTTCCAGCATCTCAGTGGTCCATACATTTGTGGTGTGATGAGAGAGAAGACATATTTTTCTCTTCTTCCACACTGTGAGCAAAAAGTATCACATTGCTGGTGCTGCATGATATAAGAGTCACTCCTGATTTGCACAAACTTTTCCCCTTTGGGGATAAGGGATGGTTTGCATATGTCACCCACACTTTAAAAACAAACTGCAAACCAAATTAAACCTAATGTTTATTTCCCAGTTTGTGACTAGGCAATCCATAGAGTGTTATGAAAGTTATCCTAGATGGAAGAAAATGCATTAATTCTGTGATTCTGAGAACTCACCACCACCCCTCTCCTTGGAGAAAAGCTGAATCTAGTCCACTAAGAAAACATACCGGCATACTGTAGAGACCAGCAAGGTCTAAATGGACCTTGGGTTTATTAGATCCGCAGTAAAAACCAATATAGCTTTGTGTTTCTATGATATAATGCTTAATAATTATTTTCTATTAAACAACACAAAATTAAAAATAATGCAAACAGAAGCTGTTGTTGTTGTTTTAAAAAAGTAAGCACATCCTATATACTAAAAAACTAATTTTCCAATCATGGATCCTAATGATTGCATCATCCCGCCCAACAAGTATTATCAGGCTTGGAGAAAACTCCAAGGTTAGCAGAAATACTCTCAGTCAAAAAATCCTTGGGGAGAGGGGACTTCCAAAGCAGCCCAATGAGGGCTGTGTATGCTCAGTGGTC
>NC_135656.1:45018738-45044778 GCF_964188315.1 Podarcis muralis | reverse complement strand
GAGACCCTCACGGCAGGAGGATGCTCAGAGAATCGCGCTGCTCCCCCTGCAAAAGCGAGGGTGGCATCTCCAGTCTCCAGGTGAAACAAAACGAATGAAATCCACCCAGAGCACCGTCTCCCTTTCAGCAATAACTTTGCACTCTTCCTCAGCCCGAGCAATCTTGCAAATGCCAGCCGGTGTCCATTCGCTTCCCTCGCCCTCCGACCCCCCCCCCACGCAATAAATAAATAAAGGCATCGATAAATAAAGTCACCAAATCATTAGAAATCATTGCCTGTGGATGCAGCCTGTGGAAAAGGGACACACACACCCCAAGTGCCAAAAGAGAAAAATGCCTTCTCTTCCTCCCATTCACCCCCCATTTCTCTCCTCTGTCTCCCCCTCCCCTCCCCTCTCCACCACCATTATTTTTTTTCTCTTTTAATAGTTCAAAATGAAAGACCAAAAGCATGGAGGGGGGAGATACCCCCACACCCGGTCTTCCATGTTAGGCACATCCGTTAAAACCCACATCCAATAATACCGAGAGGCATTTTCCGGAAGACCTCGGCTCCGCGGTCTTGCCTGCTTCTCTTATGCCTGTGGTGGAGACTTGTGGTGTGTGGGGATTGTTGTGGGGGCTTTTCCTCCCCCCGCCGGTATAGCAACTTTATACCCTCCCTCCCTCTCTCCGGGAAAAAGGCCCCCTCCTCACCACCCTCCCCACCACCTGCAAAATGCAAGCCATTCTTGTTGCTGTTTTGCTAGCAGATCGCTTCCCAATGATCTCTCTCTCCCCCCACCCCCATCTCCATCGCCTCTCCTTCTCCCCCCTCCACAAACCCTCTTATCAATTGCCCATCGATCGCTGCGGAATTTCAACCTGGGTAGGGGGTGGGGGTGGGGTGGGTGGGGGGAGACGAGGGGGAGAGAGAGAGAGATCCGCGAATCGTGCCCACCAGGTACCTGCTAGGAGAGCAGCCAGCGCAGCCAGTCCCCTCCATCCACGGAATGCTCTTCCCGGGAAAAGCAGGCGGGTGGGGAGGGGGGGGGCAGCGAGCGGAGCTGCCCAGCAGATGCTCAGGCAAAAGGGAAGAAAGGCACCGTTACCTGGAGACCCCGCCGAGGTGCTGGCAAAGTCCGGGAGAATCGCCTGGGAGAATCGCCCAAGATGCCGCGGCTGCTGCTGCTGGCAGGGGAGAGGGCGCCTGGGAGCCGCGAAGAACCGGCTGCTCCGCTCACTCATTTAGGCGCTCTCAGCCATCATGGACTCTGCCGCCGCCGCCGCCGCTGTTGCTGCTGCTGCCGCCGCCGCCGCCGCCGCCGCTTTGCTCTCCGATTTCCAACACCCAAATTCCCTTTCCCGGGGATCCAGATCGCAGCTCTACAACAAAAAGCGTTGCTCTTTACCAAGACAGTAGTAGTACGTCCCGGGGTAAACCGGATGTGAAATAGGCTGTGACTTCATGCCAGGCAGATTTTATTTTAGAAAGGAAGGTGGTACCAAGCTCTCAGCTAGAGACCAATCCGCCCATTTTTTTTTTTTTAATATGCAGCACAGTTTAACTTCCAGCTCTCTCTCGCTCTCGCTCTCGCTCTCTCTCTCGCTCTCTAATCCCTTTCTCTCTGGCTGCACACTCAAATCCTTTCTACAATCTGCAGCGCGATTATTATTATTATTGGGGGGTGGGGGTGGTTGGAGGGAGGAGGGAGGGGGGATATTTTTAGGACCGGAGGGAGGGGGTAGGAGAGCGACGCTTTGCAAGCTCCGGACAAGATGCAATTGACCAAGCAGTCTATTTTGAAAGCTGGTGCGATTTATTAAATAAATAATTTTTTTCAAAGTTTTTTTTAAAAATAAAAAAAATCACCCACCCTCTCCGATCTGCCTTTCTTGTTATTCAATCTTTTGATCAAATATTCAGTCGGTTCATACATATGAATGAAGGGGAAGTGGGGATCGTTAAAAGATGCCTCTCCCTCTCGTTCCTGTGCATACCCATCGCCCGTATATTATTAGGAAGGCTGGACAGAGCGATCTTATATATATAGTCAGAGATGGGATGTGTTGCTAACTGAAGGAAGGAAGCACGTAGAAAAAGAAGCCGCCCAAGCCGGGTTTCTCGGCACACCTTCAGGCAACTGATAATTGGGAGGCGACATATTTGTCTAAAGTGATCTTTCTTGGGATGACAAGGCGAAGCGGAGCTTTAGAGGGGATAGGTTGTTGTTATTATTATCATCATCCCGCCACGTTTGGACAGTTCAGCGTGTGCGTGCATAAGAGTGAGTGTGAGTGTGAGTGTGTGTGCCTACGCGCATGCCAGTCCTGTTTCTGAATGAACAATTTACTTGCCTTTGCCAAATGATGCAGGAAAGCGATTCTTTAATATCACTTTGAATAAAAGTCCCCTCTCCTGCCAAACAGGCTTTCAATGTCATTGCCTGTTCAAGGATGCATCTGTCACTGCCCAGCAGAATAATAACATCAGGTGGCCAATAAGACACAGTAATACCCTATTAAATACTGGTCTTTTCTCTGGGCTCACGCATGCTTTCCCATAGATATATCACCCCTTTTTCCTCCCCCCTCCTTTCCCTTACTACCCAGCTGTGGTATTCAGCGTCATATTTTATGAATGGATATATGTTTCTAGAAGCAAGGTACAACAGATGTAGTGCAGTCGAAGGATATTGCTCAACAGCCCTCACTTTCAAGACCGGTGGGAGCTCTCCATGGTACTGGAAATCCTAAATGGCAACGCTAATAGTAGTAAACTGCAAGTAGGAAGTCCTAACGTTTGGGAACGTGGTCCACAGAGTAGCGTTTTTGTATGCTATACTGCAAAACCATTCTGCCATGCTGGTCTTTTCTTTTCTTGTGGTGGCTTATCATGTGAGCCTGACATCCCTTAACAGTTTATTATGGGCGGAGGTGGTGGGATGCCCCTGAAATGAATTTGATACTGATGTCTGACAATATTGAAATGCATCTGTGTGAGAGATCAAGAAAGTCATATAGATTGCCCCTTCAGAAAGTTTGTTTGTCATTTGATAGAGACTGCAATGTGGGAATCAGATTCATCTGGTACACCATCTAAAACTGTGAGTTTCAGACTGAGTTGATTGGGCACAGATAGCCATGAAAAACAAACATGAGTACCTCATAAATTATGAAGGTTTTTTGTTTGGTTTGGTTTTTTTAAAAAAATGGCACTTCCCTTTTAAGACACTAGAAAGTGGGAACCCAAACTTTCTCACTGAAAATTCCATTTCCCCATCCAGAGAGTTAGTCACTGGCAATCTCCCCATTAATTTCCATGGAACTGAAGGAAGATACACAGGCACTAAGTTCAGTAGGACCTACACCTAAGAATGCATCATAGAAATGCAGCTTTGCTTTCTCTCTGAATTGGACCTCACACATATTTACACTAAACACCACCATTTGACACTTTAGTGTGTCTTGGCTAATTACCAAGTATGTACGGATTTTCAAGCTATCTCATAACAAGGAACCCATTGCACATTGTATTTAGCCCATATTTATGAACATGGACAAACAGCATGAAAATATAGGAAGTGAGATGAAAACACATATTGTCATGTTGTGAAGAAAATATTATATATATATATAATATTTCAATTCAAGAGGTCAAGACACAAAGGCTTTAGCAACTAATCCACACCTAATGACCCACCTAAGTGGTACTCAGGATACAACTCAAGAAATCACTCAAGATATCCCTCAAGTAATTAAGAAACAAAAGAAGAAAAGGCACACTAGCCTGGGAACTTCCTCTCTGCCCAGAACATTAGAGGCCACACCTCCTCAACAGTATTTATAGGAACTCAAACACTGAGATCCTGCTCTGTTCCAGTAACAAGAAGCCGAAAGCACCAGCCTGAAGATGACGAGTGAGACCTCGTCGAAACGTCGCCTAGACACCCCAACTTTTACACGGGAAGACACCCGAGGACACCAAAACCTGCATATATATATATACACACACACACACACACACACACACACACACACACAACCTGCCTGTGCATGGTCAAGAAGAGTATATGGTGCCCCATTGCTAGGGATCAAAAAGGAAAATCAACCATCATATGGGCCTTTTTCTTTTCTGTACTTCATCTATCAAGCCTGATATATATTGGCCTGTGGTCCAGGCATGCATGTTCTGTATGCACACCCACTTGATTTTTTGTCTTTGTTTTTTCCCCCATGTTGTATTTCCAGCAGCTACTTTCCAAAGACCTTCTATGTGCATCCAGTTGAGGATCTCTCCAATTTTATCGCCCTCTAAGAGCACCCACATCAAATGTCCACACTGCTTTTTGTTTCAAATGTGGGAAGTGGGTTCAGTATGGTAAGAGTATTCTGTGAGGCCAGCTACTTGAAACATAATTCTGAAAAACAATTCAGGAATGCATGCATCACCCATTTGAACATGAGTTTTACATACCTATAAAATTAATGCCTAGTTGCATATATCTCCTCAGTGTCTCAGTGATGGTCTCTTGGTGGTGACCTTTTCAAAATACCAAACATGTGCAGCCTAAATACACAAGGTGGATTTTTCATTAACTGCTTGCCCAATGTGGAGATCACTTCCTCCAGTGGTCTAAGATATAGCTCTCTATTTGCTTATAGTGACAATGGATAAGGATGGATAAGGATGACATTCTTGTAGCTCTATCTTCAAGCTACTATAGTCTTAAAATTAAAAATGTTAGTTTGGTATTTCATGTAACCTGAAACGGTGAGAGTAGGTTTACACTGTACTTTCTTTGCATCACATTTTTCTGACTGAATTAGGGCTTCAGTTGTGCAGTCTTGGTTGTTTCTTGGTTTGATTATGTAAAAAATAGTATGTACAATTACTTGAAAGTAAATCCTACTGAATTAAGTGGACCTAACCACAGAGACTGACAGGGACGCAGGTGGTGCTGTGGGTAAAACCTCAGTGCCTAGGACTTGCTGATCATATGGTCGGCGGTTCAAATCCCCGTGGCGGGGTGAGCTCCCATCGTTCGGTCCCAGCTCCTGCCCACCTAGCAGTTCGAAAGCACCCCTAAGTGCAAGTAGATAAATAGGTACCGCTTTATAGCGGGAAGGTAAATGGCGTTTCCGTGCGCTGTGCTGGTGCTGGCTCACCAGAGCAGCTTCGTCACGCTGGCCACGTGACCTGGAAGTGTCTTCGGACAGTGCTGGCTCCCGGCCTCTTAAGCGAGATGAGCACGCAACCCCAGAGCCGGTCACGACTGGCCTGTACGGGCAGGGGTACCTTTACCTTTACCTAACCACAGAGACTAGGACTTGCCAATCAGAAGGTCAGCAGTTTGAATTCCCACAATGAGGTGAGCTCCCGTTGCTCGGTCCCTGCTCCTGCTAACCTAGCAGTTCAAAAGCATGTCAAGTGCAAGTAGATAAATAGGTACCGCTCTGGCAGGAAGGTAAACAGCATTTCCATGTGCTGCTCTGGTTCTCCAGAAGCAGCTTAGTCATGCTGGCCACATGACCCGAAAGCTGTATGCCGGCTCCCTCGGCCAATAAAGCGAGATGAGCGCCGCAACCCCAGAGTCATCTGCGACTGGACTTAACAAGCATATGATTGCCTGATACCCCCCCCCCCAAAAAAACCCCCTCTCTTTACTAGTAGTCACCAGTTCATTCCAGGTGCCAGTGTCTAGATTATGTTGTTTTGCTTTGTTTATTTTGATATTGGAGCAGGAGAACACCACAAGAAATCATTTCTAAAGAGGTCAATAATAGGCTAGTTTCAGGAAATTAAACATTCTCTGTACTACTGAATTAATGTCTAATTCACACACACACACACACACACACACACACACACACACACTTTGGTAATTCTGCCATAGACTTCAAAAGCACATAGCTAGCACTCACAGTGAGTGGCAAATGTTATGTAGTCTATATGTAGCCAGCATGTAACACCTCATTACCTTATTCCAACATAAATGAGATTTTCTGGAAAGCATTGCAACTCTTAGTTAAACATACAAATACTGCAGAAATAGAAGCTTGGGGATTAGGCTGGAGAACTCTTTTTTGTCTGTTGACTGAAACCCATCACAATCTTGGTCAACCTTACAGGGGCTGCATGTCAGTGGTGGGTGAATGGACGTAAAAGGTAAAGGACCTTTGGACAGTTAAGTCCAATCAAAAGCGACGATGGGGTGCGGTGCTCATCACACTTTTCAGGCCGAGGGAGCCAGCGTTTGTCCACAGACAGTACGTTCCTGCCCCAGTGGTACCTATTTATCTACTTGCACTGGCATGCTTTCAAACTGCTAGGTTGACAGAAGCTGGGACAGAGCAACAGGAGCTCACCCCATCATGTGGATTTGAACAACAGATGTGAATCTTACTTTTGTGTCGTATGCTATATTCCACTCATGCAAAAGTCAGGGCTTTTTACACCTCATTAGTCCACCCAAGCAAGCAACAAGCATAAACACATTTCAAATACACCCTCTAGGCTGACAAAGGCTGGTGGATGTGGCCTGGGGAGGGACAGATCTTGGGAAAAGTCCCAAGGTCAAGCTAGAGAGTGCTGCATTCAGTTCACAGGCCTGAGGTTCCTCACCACCTCTGCTCTAAAGGATGCCTTCATGGCCGTGGCCTCCTTTAGGAACTTTTTCATATGTGAACAGGGCACACCCCATCAGCTCAACTAAATTACCATACCTTCCATGAAAAGCAAGTGGAAAGGAGAAAGATATAGGAAAAGCCATAGTTCAGTGGTAGACATGCTTTCATGACACAAGCCGAGACCATTGGCTTGGGCAGCAGGCACAGGGAAGCAATGGATTAGCAACTCCTCTCCTACCTCTCATTTGCTTGCCTTATTATCTGCCCAGCCTGACCCTGATCCTATTGCTGGTATTGACCATCCACTCAACTAGCAAGGCTGTGCATTTTTCCCTCCACCTCCTTCCTGTATCACTCCTGAGGTCCTTCCTCAGATTAGGCTTTCTGGGCAATGTGGTTGGGACGGTGCCTCTGCCTGCATGGCCATTTGCCACGGTGACTAAAAATGCTTTTTAAACTTTGTGTGTGTGTGTAAGTTTGAAGTTGTTTGGTGCTTCCCAGATTGAAAGGCAGATAGGTGGAAAGTCTATTGCAATGAACAAAGCACCTAAAGGGGGGAAAGTAAGCATGTAGCAGGGGAAAAGCAACAGAAAGAAGAGTGTGGTGGCACTGGGAACTGCTCGGGTGGCACAATCTGTTGAACTGGCCCTGGTGTCAGATCATACGTTTGGCTGCAGAAAGTCCCAGGCTCATTTCATGGCACCTAAAGTTAGGGCTTGGAAAGGCTGCTGTGCTGTCTGAAACCCTGGTGTGTAGACAATACTCAGGTGGCCCAGTGCTCTGACTCAGAATTAAGCAGCTATCTATATTTCATATGATAATTAAACTTGGAGCAATAAATTAACGAACATCTTTTTTCCTTCAGCTTTAACCATGAAATATTTGCAAAGAAATAAAAGAATGAAGTGCAGCACTTTATTGCTTTATTCTTCCCTTCAGTCAAATAATCATCCTAATAAATTTAAATCAAATGGGTCACACGTAATATTAAAATTAAGCGCAAAATGGAAGTGCAGTTGCCAGAAATTGAAACAAAGTGAATAGGTGACATGTACGCTATTAGAGGGGCCTGGATGGTGAATATGACTGGCTGGGAATAGGGAACCTTCTTGTAGGCATGGAATAAAGGCAAGCGAGTCGGCTGGAGGAGGGCGGAGGAATGAAGTACTATATCATCCCAGCACAGAAAGTGAGTTGGTTGCCAGAGGAGGAAACTCCCTCTTCCATGCCAAGCAGAGCAATACAGTGGGCTGCTAGAGGAGGGGCAGAGCCAGCCCTGAATGCTAGTACAATTCTTTTTCTTTTTGCAAGCTAGTATCTTTTATGGGCTTATTTACAAGGCAGACGTTTTATTAAAACTGTCAGTGTTGCACCAGACATGTGGTGAGCTAAGATCTGGTTATACTATAAAGCATCAGGAGATCATCACACAACAAGGGCAGCTGCTCTAAAATACTGAGCCAAACCACATTTCCCCAGGGTAGGATTGTGGGACTGCTCATTCCCACACAAACTCAAGCACACCACTTACCTCCAAAGGGAGGTGAGAGCTTGGCATTGGCATTGTGTTCTTTCTGGCATCAGGTTGTTTTTATTTATTTATTTCTGGCCTCTTTCTATCAATTTCAGTAAATGACGAAACTAAACTAAACATGTTGATATACAGATAAACTATCCAGAGTGAGGATTCAAATGGTACGTACCAAATACAGAAGCATAACGCAGAGTTTATTAAACAGTGTCCCTCAGAGATTACTTAGGAGTAATGTCTGCCTGCCACATTGGAATCTGAGACACAGGAAAATGCATTAGTGTTGTCCCTTATTAACACAGACCCATGCTTAAATTTTTTTATAATATTGTTGTAGCTGATTTATTGTGGTTTTGGTTTATTGCTCCTCAGAGTGTGTTGCTTTTGTTTTTATTCCAAAATACACCATTGGGACCAACCAAAATGGCACAAAAGTGTGACGAGCTTTTGAGTTCCCCAGAGCTCTTCATTAGGGAAGCTGTTACAGGAAGCAGGTGGTAAGGGGGCAAGGAAAAAGAAGGGAGGAAAGCATAAACATTAGGCTGATATTCTAGCTATGAGTTCAGCTTGTAGATTCCATTCCGGTATAGAGATTTGAAACTAAATTATTGCCTCCCTGGTGCTACAGACATCTTGCGACACATCTAGGATTCTGGGATGAAGAACCAGTGACTCCTCCCACCCCAGTCTCTGAGAATTTAATATTGTGTTCCTATTTGGAATTTTTATGTCAAGGCCCTTGGACCCATCACTAAATGAATTGCAACTAAATGTATGAATTACACCAACTGAAATATATAGGGCTGTATTCAACAGTGCACACACAGAGTTCTCCTTTTCCTCTTCCCAGGATCTCAAAATCTGCTGCACTAGCAAGACAGCCGTGTTGAATATGACCCATGATTCCTCTCAAATGAGCCCAGAGTAGCAATCACACAAGTGATAAAAACAATGTCTTATAAATATCTTAAAACTGTTCCAGAACAGATGCAGACTGGGAAACATCTCTTCTTAAATGGCTTGTTGGAAGAGGAAGGTCTTCAATAGGTGCCTAGAAGGCAACAGGAACAGTGCCTGTCTAATATCAAACAGGAGGGAATTCCAAAGACTTCAGGTTGCATTCTCCCATTCTTATCCCTGATAAAGATGCCCAAGGCCGATCCAATCCCATAACCAGGCCTGAATCCAATTTGAAATGTGTCACAAACCAATGGATCCAGACTGGGCTTTTTCAGGAGTCCTTGGACAGTGGTCTCAATTGCTCCAAAATCTGCCAGGATCCAAGTCTTTTGTGTGAAATGAGTTACAGATTTGGCTGATTAGCATCAGGCATACCTCTTCATGGTTTGGACTGCAGAGGAAGACAGCTGGAGAGTGGCACATGCAATCAGTGGGATGCTTAGTATTTAGTGTTCTCTTCGAGCATCATGCCAATAGCACTGTGCTTCATCATCTGCACCAGCTTTGTACGCCGGTACAGGGGAGGATTTGGACAAAGCAGACAGCCACACTTCATATGCAATTACTATGCTGCAATAGGTCTGTCAGAAAAGTATGAACCTGATAGGCTCCATTTAGTAGCTCCCCTTGCTCCCTTTTTTTCTCCAGGGAATTTGTTCTTTTAATCTTTATCCTTCTTCCCCGAGGAATGTGTAAGTATGAAGAGAAGGGTGGCTACAGCTGTTTTCAAGGGTCTTATTTACACACTTGTCAAGCGAGCGCAATAACTATTTCGGACACAAAACAATTCACCATTAAGGAAAATCGGATGTGACCAGGGTTTTCCTACCTTCTTTATTTAGCTATTATGTAAACATACTCCAAAAATATTCTGCAATCCTTTGCTAAAATATTACCCCTGTTCCATTTTAATGTGAGGTATATGGGCTTTCTATTTGGATAGATATGTCCACCAGCCTAACACAATGTGTGTTTTATGAATGCTGAAGCAGCTCGTTGTAGATCAAACACCCAAATGATGATATAAATCCCAGAGTAATTCTGCACACTCTGTACATGGCTGTCATAGTTGTTGATGTGACTGGAGTTTTAACCGCTCCTAATCATGACACAGAGACAATGTTTACATTATATCAGGGGAGTCCTCACATTCCATCTTTCTTTTCAAAGTCACCTTTCTCATGAAATAATCCCTGTGGAATTCAGCAAGGCAAATGCAAAGCTGCCTCGTTTTTCCCCCCTTTTATGTTTAAATTTTAATTCAAGTATACATAAAAGAGCTCACTAAATCAAAAAATTAATTGGTATTTGTAGGATGATGATATGTCACATTTATATTGGTGTTATTGTTCTTCCACTGCAGATGTGGGAGCCAATGCTGAGAGATGGTGACCCCTATCATGAGTTCATAGTAGATGCAAGATCTGAAATAGGGACTCTCCAGATGACCACTCAGTCTCAGGGCCCACGAATGAGAAATCTGTATTTTTGCAGAAGGAGACCCCTATAGGAAAGAAATGAAAGAGGTGAAGACAGTAGTAATGATATCCAGTTAATAACAATTCAGTTTACTATTTGGATATTTGTTACTGTTCCATGAAAATCATAAAATGTGCTGCATCAGAATGAAGGCTTTGAACATAGCCAAAGAAACATTTTTTATTGTTTTGAACCTCTCTTGCAATTCATCCTGAGCTATGACCTGCCTGACCTTCTTCCTGCAACTGTTGGCTTCTCATGCATACTTTTCCTTCATGGTTTCCCCTTTCTTCCATGTCTTATACATGCCCTTCTTAAATCTCAGCTCATCTGTAAGCTTTTTATGCAGTCACACTGGTTTCCTTAGATGCCTCCTACTTTTTTTTTCTTGTTGAATTTGTCTACATTTGCGTCCTCAGCATTTTACTTTAAGAAACTTCCATCCATCTTGGACTCCCTTCTCTTTAAGTATTTCTGACCATGGGGTCTCACTCAGTAGTTCCTTAAGCTTTTTGAAATCAGCCTTCTTATAATCCAGAGTGCATGTTAGACAACACTCAGCTTTCCCATGCCTCTGTATAATGAAACCCAAGAAGATATAAACATTTCCTCTCAAGGTTCCCAATACTTCCATGTTGTTGATCAGTTCCTCCCCGTTGGTGAGGACCAGGTCCAAGATAAATGATCCCCTTGTTTCTTCTTCCACCTTCTGGGAAATGAAATTGTCAGTGAGACAATGGAAGAATTTATTGGACCTTCCATTCTCTGCAGAATTTGAGTTCTAGCAGATTGTGGAGCAGCTGAAGTCTCCCATGACTACTATCTCTCACCTTTTTGAATGTTTGGTAACCTGCATCATCCAAGTCTTCATTTTGGCTTGGAGGTCTATAGCAGACACCTAAAGCTGTAATTTGAATATATTTCTGTGTATGGATAAAAAAGCATGATATGGCTATGCACTAAATCTGAGGCTTAGTTCATAAAGCAGCATTTGTTCCACCAGTAGTAAGAAACCAAATGCTTAATCACATTATACAGAATTATAGTACCATAAATTTTTGCGCTGAATGGCTGGTGCCAATGGCCATATGACTGCATGATTGATGCTACATACATTGAATAAAGACAGTGACATGCTCCAGCCTCTGAAATATAACAAACAACTCTGCTTTCCTTCACATGCCAAATCAGATACATAATGAGCATTGTCAGGAAGATGAGACTGATACAAATTACAACTCATGGGTTAGCGATCCACCAT
Organism: Podarcis muralis; assembly: GCF_964188315.1. Taxonomy (NCBI): domain Eukaryota; kingdom Metazoa; phylum Chordata; class Lepidosauria; order Squamata; family Lacertidae; genus Podarcis; species Podarcis muralis. The sequence continues at coordinate 45,032,937 of NC_135656.1, read as the reverse complement.
GTGCATACAGATAAAACAAATTAGCACATGAAACAACAACATTTGAAACATTAGAGACTATACCATGAGTCTAGTGATCTGGCAGATGGTAACTAGAGGTGGTCTTTTCTTGGCCTTCTTTTTCTGATGTAAAAAGAAAAAGTGGAGGCTCAACAGGAGAAATAAAAGTCACTCTTATAAAGGCATTAGGTATAATTTTTAAAAACAGAATTGAGCCTGCATTCAGATGGCACTTTACTTGATCTTTCCAATGTTTCCTTAACTGTTAATTTTAGCATCTTTTGTGATCTATCACATGATGTAAAATATACTTCTAGTGCATTCTAGTATACATTTCATGCTCATTTATTTCTGTATTAATTGTTTACTGAAAAATCCATTTGCAACCCTGGAAGACCATAATGTAACGGGAGTTCTGCTCACATAATGAAATTCCAGGCGGTATTTTGGCATACTGCCCAGTGAATCATGGGAGGAACAGAAGCATACATGCCTGGTGAAGGTGGGGGAGTTGCAACATGTCCAATGACGTTCATTGTTGTGTCACACCCCACCCACTGGTGCAAATGAAATGTATTGCTACATGGCAGCGTATCAATCAAAAAGCCACAGCTCCATAATGCAACAGGTACTGTAGTGTAAAAGGAACACTGGAAATCAGGACAGAAGTGTCAGCATTCTAACCAGTAAAACTAACGCAATGAATCACCCACCTGAATGTAGACTTATTGAAACAGCAACAGTAATAATTGTGTTTCCCCAAATTCCCCACTCCTGTGAACTGTGATGTTGAATATCCTCCACATATTATCTGCCCTACTAGAATGTATATTACTTGCATTTGCCACGCAACAATAACAGATGTTCGTATTTGGTATCTAACCATTGATATTTCCAGTATATGGCCACTAACATGACATTCATTGAAGAGACATTTCGTATTTGTCAGGATGTTTTACTACTCTTTCACTTTGGAAGTGGAAAAGTCATCCAAATCAACTTCAAATAGATAGAAAAAATACACTGTAATATTTGGAAATATTTAAATATGCATGAAATGACAAATGTAATAAACCTCATTGGATAAGTAGAGAATCTCAAGCCACAGTTTTTTGCTAATCAAATCACATACATGGATCCATAAGTTGTCTGGCACAAACATCTATTAAGCCTGGTAATGGAAATGTACTTGTTGTATCACTTTATAATTATATGATTAAAACAGTTCTTGGCCTCAGTAGACATGCAGTGCAATAGGACTAGACACGACGACAGACAAGTGTGCCTTCCTTTTGATTTGCACCCCTGTTGCATTCTAATAAGTGCTTCAAAGTGAAGTTTGTTCAGTAGTTTAGGGGGGAAATGGCCACTTGGGGCAGAAAGCAGAGCTGGGGTTTGTTGAAAAGGGCAGAGCTATCCAACCCTTTAAATAGTAGACTTTTTAGCTGCAATGCAAAGTACTTTATGTATTCCAGACTTCACATAAGGAGCACTGAAACCTTCCCCCCCCCCGGGTGATACATTACACAAGCCCCCTTGTCATCTTTGCCAGACCACGTGTGACCATGGACAGAGCCGGTCCTACCATTAGACAGAGTGAGTCAGCCACCTCAGGTGGAAGCTGGGGGCAGGGAGCAGCAAAAAGGTATTGGAGGTCAAAGCTGTATGTGCCACAAGGCCTGACTATGACCTGCCCTCATGTGCAGTGTAGGATGCTGTCCATCACCAGTACTAATGTAAGATTCAGCTGCCAATCTAGTCGACTTCTGTGCATGTAATGAGATGGATACCACTTTATCCTTCTCTTCAAGCAGCAGAGTATCTTGGGGCAATCCTGTATGGGAAGTCACTCTGCGAGTCTGGAGAACTCTATTTGTAACCTACCTCACAGGATTGTTGTGAAGATAGAAGGGAAGGGTAACTGTATGTGCTGCCTTCAGTGCTTTGGAAGAAAGATGGAATATTAATATTTTAAAGTCAGTACTGAAAATGCTGAAATTAAAATAAGCTTTTCATTTTTCCTCTTTCCTAAACATCTGCCCAAAGGCTTGCTCCTGGTAGTAGGGTGCTAACATGGATTTTCATAATTATAAAAATTATCTGGCATTCAGATGGTGCCACTAAATCTTCATTGCATTTAAAATGGCAGTTGGATTCTTTTCCAGAGTGAGAATACATTGGCCAGATATTATGACTAACTGTCTGTCTTGGATCATTTACATTAACTGGATTTTTAGTACTTTAATAATGCATCTGTCTGAAGGTACGAGCTTTATAGTTGTCAGCCAAAGGTTTTGTAAGACCTTTTCCGTCATCTGTAATATCAAAAGAAGAGAAAATATGGTCATTGTTCCAAACAATTGTAATTCTGCCATCAATTCCCATCATGGTCTGCATCCTACTTAAAATTAAAGAAAGCCAACTTCTCATGTCCTTTGTATATCACAAGAAATAGCATAATAAATTTACAGTAATATCTACAACACATGGTTCATTATTAGGGGTCAATTTATAAGTTCTTGGTTCATGAATTGGTTTAAACAAAAACAAAGGGGAAACAGAACAAAACAGACAAAGGGACTAGGAAAACAGGTAGGAGAAGATGCCTCTAAATGCAGCTCTAATCCTAGTCCTATATTAAACGATTGGGGTGTAGAGGAGGGCAATATCTTCCTCTATGGATCACAAGTGGTCTTGTAAGAAGGGCTCTTTGAGAGCTGATAAGGGAGGGGTATGTCTAGTTTACATGCAGCGGAAAACCTGAGTCACAGTATATGTGTGGAGACCACTCACACTGATGATGCATAGAAACTGTTTTCTGACACTGCTGGTAGCATATTTAAATTCACTTGGCAGTCTAAGCACATGAGCTCGTATTTGAAAAAGGTTTACTGCTGAAGGTTATACTGTGCTTTTTCAACAAACCATAAATCTGCAGCCGGTTAAGGCTCCTGGACAATAAAACAGGAGGCAAATCTGGTAGGCATGGTCCACTGAAAAAAAGGTAAATGTTGTTGTTTTTTAATGAACAAATTAGCTGAATATGGCTTGCTCAGTTTTGTTAATGAAGGTTGTACAGAAGAGAATTTTTACTGCAGTCCTTTTTACTCTGTGCTGACTTTGCCAAATCTCTCCCTTCCTCACCCCATCAGCCTTTTTTTCAGTTTTTGAGCATGAGCAAAAGCCTGCACTGTAACAGTTTCAATTTTCTGAATATCATGGGAGAACATCAAATAACTTGGACAATCAAAGGGATGTTTGATGTTTCGAGCAGACACCATGAGAATGGTCTTAGCAGAGATAAATCTGTTAAGCTTATTCGGGCAAAATAATCAAGCTGATCTTGCATGTGCCCAAAAGGGGCTTCTAATGAAATCTCTAGAAATTGTATTTTGCCCCTTTACATAAAAGCCCAATTCCCAACCCTGCCAAGCCAATACATTTTAACTGATCTACAGCCTGATCCTTAATGCATGGCTCAGCTGTTTGACTTCAGCAGCTCTCATTTCCAAATAATGCAGAGCTAGAATGGCACTTTTCAAATGCGAAGGACCATTTTTATATTATGGCTCCTCTCCCACGGAAAGCCAGCATGTGGCAGAGGCTCCTGGGCCATGTTCTGGGATGATTGCTCAGTGCTTATGCTGCCCAGGATTTGGTGCACTGGCCAATATTTAGAAGTCTGATTTTGGAGGATAGCTCTGTTTGGTTCCCATGCTGTTTTAAAGGTAAAGGTAAAGGTACCCCTGTCCGTACGGGCCAGTCTTGCCAGACTCTGGGGTTGTGCGCCCATCTCACTCAAGAGGCCGGGGGCCAGCGCTGTCCGGAGACACTTCCGGGTCACGTGGCCAGCGTGACAAGCTGCATCTGGCGAGCCAGAGCTGCACACGGAAACGCCGTTTACCTTCCCGCTAGTAAGCGGTCCCTATTTATCTACTTGCACCCGGGAGTGCTTTCGAACTGCTAGGTTGGCAGGCGCTGGGACCAAGCAACGGGAGCGCACCCCGCCGCGGGGATTCGAACCGCCGACCTTTCGATCGGCAAGCCCTAGGCGCTGAGGCTTTTACCCACAGCGCCACCCGCGTCCCTGTTTTAGAAAGTGCAAATTGGAGAGGTTTACCTTTAAGTGCTAACCTGAATTGTATTTCAGTGCCTTTTTCCTACTGGGAATCATGACATTTAGCCCCCATGATCCCTGGTGGGGAGAAAAATGCTGCTCGTGTTACGATTATTATTATTATTTATTGAATTTTTATACTGCCCTATACCTGGAGGTCTCAGGGCGGTTCACGCAAAAAGATCACAGTATATAAAATAAAAATAAAAGCAATAACCCAATAATACCCCCCCAAAGCCACATTTTAAAAGGGTATGGGATGTTGATCAGGTCAAACCAAAGGCCTGGTTAAAAAGGAACGTTTTTGCCTGATGCCTAAAGGTATATAATGAAGGTGCCAGGTGAACTTCCCTGGGGAGAGCATTCCACAGACGGAGAGCCACTGCAGAGAAGGCCCGTTCTCATGTTGCCACCCTCCAGACCTCTCGAGGAGGCAGCATATGAAGGAGGCCTCAGAAGATGATCTCAGGGTCCGGGTAAGTTCATATGGAACAAAGATGGAAGCATCTTTGCTTCTCATACAGTCAAGGGCAGAGGAGAGCCAGGCAAGTCTCCCCAATGTGAGAGCCAGTGTGGTGTAGTGGTTAAGAGCAGTAGACTCGTAATCTGGTGAACCGGGCTCGCGTCTCCGCTCCTCCACATGCAGCTGCTGGGCGACCTTGGGCTAGTCACACTTCTTTGAAGTCTCTCAGCCCCACTCACCTCACAGAGCATTTGTTGTGGGGGAGGAAGGGAAAGAAGAAGAGAAGAAGAAGAAGAGTTTGGATTTGATATCCCGCTTTATCACTACCCAAAGGAGTCTCAAAGCGGCTAACATTCTCCTTTCTCTTCCTCCCCCACAACAAACGTTAGCCGCTTTGAGACTCCTTTGGGTAGTGATAAAGTGGGATATCAAATCCAAACTCTTCTTCCCCTGCCATATCTACTGGTGTACGTGTGTTTGTGTCCAGGTGTTTTATTGCATGCCACAGAAGGAATAAGACCTTTCTGAGGAGTTTCAAGCATCCATATAGAATACTTGATAGGGCCAAGATTCATGGGGGGGGGGGGGCAAGCACAAGGTCATTCGTCCATCCCTGCGCAGGCACACCCTACTTTCCCTACCTATTTTCCAGACCCCATCATCATTACTATTATTATACCATCTTCCACATTAATATCTCAAGGCAATGTTCAAAACACAATGAAAACAACAAAAATACAGTTTCAAACAATGCAAAGGATAGCAAAATCTATTTTTTAAAAAAAAAACAAATGGGCACCTATGGCAGAGACCTTTTCAACTAGCTGCGAAAGCTTGGCAGAACAAAAACATCTTCCACTGTTTCTGGAAAGTGCAGATAATGGGTTTCTGTTGCATCTGGAGAGGAATGATGCTTCCCTATGTCTGTCCTTAGTCTGCTAATTCTGCCTTCCTATCTGCTTTCTTCAGTCCTGAATATGCCTCCTGAAATTTTTGCTCCCATTCCACTGGGACTCTTAACTTGAGCACCCTACACTTCTGGCTGCTCAGGTGGCAGTGATAAATACAGATGTCTACATAGCTTAATCCAATAACGTGCAGCGATGCAAAATCAACAGTCACTCTTTTTTCAATGAGAAAATAGAATTAATGGGTCCCACATATCCTCTTAAATCTCTGCGCCCCAGAAATGCTTTCAAATAAAGATTTTAAAACAAAACTGTTTTCCACCCCATGCCATTAGGCTATTATTCATTCTGAAGCTACTATTAATTCCCTAGGGCTTGGATAAAAGATAGCACATTAACAAGCATATTCTTGTTTAACAAGTACGTGTGTGTGTGTGTGTGTGTGTGTGTGTGTGTGTGTGTGTGTGTCTGCTGGTTTATTAGTCCATGCTGCATTCTTTAAAATAAAGGAGCTTAGGAGTTATTCCTTCTAATGGCTATGAGGGCTATGTTCTGCCTTCCATAGGCATTTGGCTGGCCACTGAGAGAACAGTATGCAGAACTAGATGGGACATTGGCCTGGTCCAGCGAACTCTTCTTAAGTGCCCTGTATCTATGAAGCATAAATTATTGTAACCCATGGCATTTTCTTGTTTTTACTTTTTTCTCATTTAAAAGCCAATAACGGTGATAAAATTAAGCACCCACACTATGAGGCTAAGCACCCAAAATATGGGAGATGCTGGTGATTCTCAGATGGAAGTAAATATCCTACTCTGGGAAGCTGGATGGAAGGTTGGGTCTATGTGGGTTCACTGCTGGAATCAAGCCTTCACCCAGTGCAGCCCTAACCTCACTTCCACCTTGCCTTGCCCAAGTCCCATCAGGTAAGCTACAGTGACACCACCACAGGGGCTGCTACGACAGGGGCGGAGGAAGGGGGGTGCAGTGGGGGCGGACCGCCCCAGGTGTCACCACTGAGGGGGGCATGACAAAATGCTGGGTGGCACTCATTGAGGGGCCTGCAGCACGCCCGAGCCACGCGTCTCTCCCGGGAGTGATGTGGTGGCTTGGGCGCCGCAGGCTCTGCACTGCCCCAAACAGTCCGCCCACCACATCCCCCTCAGCTGTAGGGTGGCTGAGTGGGAGGAGGCAGGCAGACTCCTCGAAGGCCCTGTGGAGTGTTCTGCCCCAGCTCTCCCTGTCCCACGGGCAGCTGGCCCCACCCCTGGGCTCAGGGCATGCACGCCCCCAGGCACCCAATCGGCTTGCTAGCCGCTGGCTCTTGACCATCATTAACTCAGCCCTAAAGCCTCACCAGCCTTTCTGTAGCTGTAAACGTTGGTTTGTGTTATGCCATCTGAATGGGGAGCAAAATCCATTCCTACCTTCTGCAGCCAATAAGACAACCAACCAAACAAGCAAGAATTTTACTTCCAGTGTTCCCTTCCTTAGGTCACGGCCCATGTCAAAGCAGTAAATAAATCTCCTCTCTGCTGAGCAGCTGCAATGGTAACAGGCCCATCTGTCCGCCTGTGGTATTTTAAAGATGGGGAGTTATTTCCCAAGACTCTAAGCGACAACCACAATATAGATTTTAATATACGGAATATGTTGTAATTGCTAATAACGGGTGGCGAGGCAATAGGTTTGTACGCAGTAAGAACCCTTTCTCCCTTGGGGAAGCATGGTAATTATGTGATAAAACTGCTGCCCTGGGAACTTGACGACTGGGCACCAACTCCTCATTCTGTATGCAACACTGCAGAAAATCATAATGCAGCCAACAACAGTATTTCATTATTTTGTGTGGCCAATCTCAAATTCCTCTACAGCGGTTCAACTTGTACAGTAATTTTGAGGAAGGAGTTGCTATTGTCTGCAGCCCATTGAAAACAAGTAATTGTTTAGCCCTACTGATGGGCAAATGTTAAATTAAGACTGCAATCCTATGTCCACTTAACTAGGAGTAATCCCTATTGAACTTAGTGGAATTTACAGTGGTACCTCAGGTTACATACGCTTCAGGTTACAGTCTCCGCTAACCCAGAAATAGTGCTTCAGGTTAAGAACTTTGCTTCAGGATGAGAACAGAAATCAGGCTCCGGCAGCGTGGCAGCAGCAGGAGGCCCCATTAGCTAAAGTGGTGCTTCAGGTTAAGAATGGTTTCAGGTTAAGTACTGACCTCCGGAATGAATTAAGTACTTAACCTGAGGTACCACTGTACTTCTGAATAAAAATGGATAGGATCGTGCAGATAGCTTATTAAAATTCAAGACTGGATTACTGCCATGCACTCTATGTGGGGCCTCCCTTGCACTTGAGCCAGAAGCCACAGTTAGTGTGGAATGCTGCAACATGGCTGCTGACAGGAGTGAGACCCTGTCTGCATAGAACACATCTGCTCAGAAATCTGCACTCATGTGCCACAGGGTTAAGTTCAAGGTGTTGCTAAAAGTACACAACGCCCTTAACAGCTTGGGATCAGTTTACTTGCAGGATCAGCTTGCCTCGCACATGCCCACTTAACTGCTTCGATCTGCAGAACTGGCATCGTTACTGGTGCCACATAATACACATTCTGCAGTTGTAAGAAATTGATCCTGTACTTTGGAATTCCCTGCCTATTCCTTTGTTTACTTTTTCTGGTGGATACTCAAAACGTTTTTATACAGGCAAGCCTATCCAGGCATGTGTAGAAATTACTCTTTTTCGGTTCCGCTGATTTTTAACACATTTTAGATACTTGCTTTTAACTTTTTTATTGAGATTTTTAATGTTTTATTTTATATTTTTGTAAACCACTTAGAGGTTCTCTTACAATCAAGAGGTATATAAATTGTGTTAAATAAACACATAAAATCAATAACATTGTTCGTTCCATTATTGTTTCCTTGGTATATTTATACTGCGCCTAGGATTGCCAACTTCTGATTTCTCTAGACCACTCATGAACAAATGCTACAAACAAAGATCAATGACCGCATTAAGTATTAGAATATAGTGAAAGCAACTACTTTGATATTTAACATATATCACTGTTAAGACAGGACAGAGTAATGTATCTATTGGTTGTACTCACATGTACTTATAATAGGGAAAAGAGATCAAGTGCATGAGCAAAAGGTTCATGAAGAAAGTAGGGAAAACTGCAGCCCAATACAGATTTGTATCATCGGTTTTCTCGTTTGCTTGCACTTCAATGAATTGGTTTGCTCCTAATGGCTCAATGTTTAACAAGTATTAAAGGCCATAAATGTGTGTGCATAGTTTTCAAATGATGAAAGCGATGCATCTTGGCATACAAAGTACTACGTTAAACAAAAGCTTTTTCATCAAATTATAGTTACGACTCTCTCAGGCCGCAGAATTCTGTTTACCGCCAACAGGAAATTGAAAATCTTACTTAATGGAGAAAATCCTTCCTACTATCCAAGTAATGATGTTGAAAAAGGCAATAGGGATGGGGAAGGAATTTGGTGGTCTGCTTTTTGCAGCAGACCAACCCAATGCAATGACCCCAAACATACTTGCTATTAGGAGCATGCCTATTAGGTTAAGTATTTCTCTGGATTTTGCAATGCAGGTTTGCCCCCAAAATGCATGCACAAAAATATGTCCTTTACTCCCTTGAAATGAACTGAAATGCATTGAAAAATGTGTGTTTTAAGATATAGTTCATACAGATACAGGGGAATACATCAATTTGGGTTTCTAATTTTTCCATTCTTAAATTCAGTTCTTCACATTTCCACAACAGTTCGTGATTTGTAAAAAAATCTCCAAGTATACAAATTGTTGCAAAGCAATGTTCCGTAATGTAATGCATTTTGAATACTACTTTCAGTAATATATTTATTACGATAGTCTATATAATGTAATGCACTAAGGGGATTGATGGTGATGGTGCTGAAGTAGCAGTTGGCTGAAAAAATTGCTTAGGCTTTACTTAAAACTCCACACAGACTCTAGAGGCAAGAAAATGTCTACAGGTCAGCCAGGTTGATGTTGGGACCCTAGCAAAGTCTTGGTGCATGGATGAGAAAGGGATGTCTAGGTCTAGAGGATGCCTGTGGGGTTAGGCAAAAATGCTTCCCTTTAAGAAGTGTCCAAATGAGAAAGACAGAAAAGGGATGAAACCTGGGAAGGGGGTAGGGAATGTGTTGAAAATAAGGCCTGCAAAACAAGAATTTGAGGAGCATATTGCTAGAAGTATTAAAAGAAACAATGAATGTTCATTATAACACATCAAATGCAGAAATCCAACGAGGGAGGCAATATGACAGTTATATGACAAAGGTGTGAAAGGATTTCTAAAGGAGGATAGGGAGATTGCTGAGAAGCTAAATGAATTATCTGCATCAATTTTCACAGAAGAAAATATTGGACAGATACACTGCCTGAACTGTGTGTTTCTTTGTTTTTTTGGATGAGACACCTGAAGAAGTAAAACAATGCTATGGTATGGATCCCCAATAAATCACCAGGTCTAGATAGCATATATACAAGTTCTTCAAAGAGTTCAAATGTGAAATGGTCAAGCTGTTACCAAAAATATGCAATGATATAAATAGGTCCCCTTACCAAAGGACTAGGAGACCCATACATGAATCTTAAAATATGGACCTTTCAGGAAGCTAATAAATGACTGAGTTGCCTGATTCTCTTAAGCATAATTTACTAAGCATATAAAAGAACAACCTTGCTGTTGACAAACTAGAGCAATATATCCAATTACAAATCCTGCTTCATCATGCTTTTAACTGTACAGTGGGAACCTGGCAGATATTGTAAACTTGTGCTTCATGGAGGATAGCTGTGAAAATATTGATTTGGGTGTTTATGCGGGAGAGGCTATTTTGTCTGGAAGTGCCATCCTTTATTCAATGCAGACAAGAGGGACACTGTGTTCATCATCTGAGACACTTCTTCATGTGCTCTCTCACGGCAGAGAGTGGCAATGTGACAAGAGACCTTTCCAATGGTGGCTCCCCATTTGTAAAATGCTCTCCCCAGGAAAGCACGCCTAGCACCATCATCGGCTGCTTATAATTGGGAGGGTAGTTTGATAGGTCAGTGGTCCTTTAAGTAGGCAGGGTAGGACTACGGTAGACAACTGTAGGACTTCTTCCTTTTAAATATGTGTCTTTGGATCAGTATGTGAGTTTTTGTTTATTGCTCCATTTAAATGTTATTTTAATGTCTTTATCAGTTCTATATTTAATTGTATAAGTTGCCTTGAGAAACCTGAGTGCAAAAATGTGAAATAATATGTTTTTTTTTTTCATTTCTTCTTCTGAAACTTCTGAGAAGTGCAGCTTGAAAAACATCCTAGAGACCATGCTGCTAGCTCATTATTCCCCAAGCTTAGTGCAAGTGAGGGAGTCTTTCCCCCTTTGAGTCTTGGAAAGCAGGATGACCTTTTGACCTCTCACTGCACCTCCACGCAAATTGGCGAAGGCTCAGGAGAAGGATTGGTGGATGGAGCAGGGTGGGTGAGAGTTTGGACTTTGTGGGTGCACTGGTGCAGTTAATGCAGTACTCCTGCCAAGACACCCTTGTAGTCCCAACCTCACTCCTGCCCTGCCCTACCCTGCCCTAGCCCTGCCTACTCTCCTGCTTAAAATTAGAGCAAGTGCTAGGTTGAGAATAAGGGAATATTATGGAAACACACACAATAAAAACCTGTGCTGCCAGAGTATGCCTCCCCAAAACAGAAAGATGTAGAAGGCATGATGAATTTAGCTGGCACTAACTGCTTCATCTGGGCAACTGTCAATGTAAAACATAGAAGGTGCTTTGAGACATCAAGTTAGAGCTAGATATTGGTTTCTTTTCTTCTCTTCCTCTTTCAGAATGCCTTGGATGGTGTAGTGTCATCATATAATGAAATGCTCAGCTTCAGAGAACTGCACAGAGCTGGGGCAAAAGGCTCTTCCCTCTCTCACTGCAGTCATGTGAAAAGTCCTTCATTAATGAGGATACTTAGATCGCCATATGATCCTGCTAATCAAAAAATACTTGAGAAGAGCAAAGAGTTTAATGATGTGTTGTTAATAGTAGCATAATGTAGAGTTTTTAAAACAGTTTAAATGAGTGAGGTTTTGATCATCGATGTTCTAAATCTGTATCTAGCATCAGCTACAATAAACCATCTCTGAATATTTTTGCATAGCAACTGTTGCTAAGAAAGATCTGAAAGCCTAAACCAAAATTCAGAAGAACTCGCATCCCAGCAGCATTTCAAGCAGCCGGAGAAGACTAAATATACATAGTCAAATGACTGGCTTCCTTAAATATTTTTATTTTTAGATGTTTCGAATTTGGGGGGAGGGGGAATGATTCATTACAGAGAAATATTCTTTCTATATTACAGAGACAGAAGTTGTGAGATGACTAGATCCAGATGCCATCACAACTAGTTCTAAGATATCAGCGTTCCTTCATTGGTTTGTAGTCACCTTAAACACCCAACTGTTCTGAGACTCGAAATTGCCTGTCTCCATTCTAGAGATGTTTTGAAACCCCCACACTCTGACCAATTCTTCTGGCTATATCAAAAATCTTCAAGCTTATCTCAACTTTCCTTAGATGTTTTGATTAAGAAGGCTCCCCAAAATTCATTTTGAATTTTGCTTTGGGGGGAATTGCTACAGCAGCTCTGTCACCTCTTTTTTTAAAACCACTCATCACCAACCGTAGTGGGGTGCCTGATTTCTCATCCAGTGCAAAGTGTAGCCCTCCAACTACATTTCCTAATTTGACAGTAGCCTCCTGATGGTAGGGTGGGGCAATGCAGGTTTCTTTACTGATCTGAAGTTGTCTGGTGCAGTTCAATAGTTCAGATGCTCTTGCATCCTGTGGAAATCTAGCTCACCCTAACACTGTCAAGTTTGCAACTAGTGGGAAAACAAAGAAGCATGGGCAAAAAGTGAATGCCACCTTTTAAATTCAATGGGACTTAATCCTCAGTATGCTTAGCACTGGAGCATTAGCTCTAAGTTTAATTGGTATCTTTCTTTTTTTAAAAAAAAACACCTGTTGTTGCTACTAAATAAATATATATAGCAAGCTGAGCAGTTAATGTGCATAACAACCAGTTATTGTGCATATTCATCAAGGCTCATGGAGAATGTGCACATAACCCTTCTGTCAAAAGCAAATTGTGTACATTTCCTGGTCAATATACATAATCCTCAATAGGCCTTGGGAAATGTGCATATATTGACTACATTTTGTACATTCTCCAGGCAATATGAACATTCACTGGTCAGTATGCACAGTCTCCAAGAAACATGCCTTTCCCCCTGTTTTTTGTTCATAAGTGTCCCCTCCTTAGGCTGCTCCTGGCCTATTATCTAATATTACATGGACCACAACACACTTTCCCACTGAACAGCCAAGCAACATGTAGAATGGGGGACTCCAGGTAAAGATTAACTATTTTTGAAGTCAAGGCCCCTTTTCATCACTCTTAACTGTTCCCCAGACAGCTGAGCAGCTCAAGGGGGATTGCAGAGAAAGTAAAGTAAACAAAAATGCAAGCTGCCCCTCAAAATTTGCAGTTCTTCCAATTTTGCAGTGCAGTTCTTGATTTTGTTTTAAAATGTATATAATGATGCACATATTAGGGCACACCTGTAGATTAGTGAAAATAGCATACCAAAATGCATTTAATGGCGGACATTTATATACATTGCAACATTAGCATGTATATTTGACAGTTATTGGTATTAGAAAGTGAAAGATATGAACATTGAGAGATTCATCCATTCCTACATTTGAATGCTTTGCAAACCCCTCTGTTAGCCTCTGGCCAATGGTCAGTGCCTCCGGCCTCCATTGCCAAATGTAGACATGAAACTATGCTCAATATTATGAGCAAAGATGGTGACTTATTATTCCTTTTCTTCCACCAGCAAGAGGTATATAATGGCTATGAGAAGGAGCTAGTTTAGCTTCTTCTAAATGAGTGCTACAGCCTAAGTGGAGCAGCAACAATATATTGTAGGTGTAATGGACTAACCTGAATTATATATGTCCATTCTTGTAATTCATTTGGGGATTTGGAGCAATTTAAAGATATATGTTTGGTTCCTGTGTTCCATGAAAGCAAAACAACATCCAGAAAATATTATGTAGAGCTACTTTCAAGTGTTCTGCATTTTAAAAACAAGCACTCAAAATGTTAATAAAATGTATTCAGTCACCTGCTTCCGCCAAAAAAGCTTTAAAAATATGTAGCTCTAGGTGGGTTTTTGAACCAGTTCAAGGCAAATTTCCAGACTTTAATGGCCATTATGTACCAGAACAAAAATTTTATCCCACAGTGCTGAGAAGGTGATCATTTTGCTACCATACAGAGTCTGTTCATTTAACTCATAAAACTCTTGGGCTGTGTCTAGAATATAACATACCATTTAGTCACCCTTCTTAGAGAAGCTATAAAACAGCCTGCATCTGGCTTTTTGCCCTTCCCAACGATGTTATTTTGTTATATATTTCCACACAATTCTAAAGTGGTGCTTTCTTGCCAGTAACAGCAGCATCTATATAGTAATAATAAAAAAAACTGAAAGCTGTTTTGTATTCTACATAGGAGTCCCATCTCCAAAGCCAGAGACATTGTGGGGATGGAAAATGGCCTAACATGGTGATAAAAAAGAGAGAGA